>NW_017728991.1:5608809-5615778 GCF_001723915.1 Gavialis gangeticus | reverse complement strand
CCTTAATCTATGAATCTATGAATCTATGAATCTGTTTCTGCACAGAGAAAGATAGGTCATCTTCACTCTTGGCAATAAATAAAAAGAGAAAGTTAGTGTAGAATTAGAAAGTATACTTTATGAAAGCAATAATAGCCAAAAAGCATGCTTAGTTGATTAAGTAAAGTCATGGCCCTTTTTTACTTCACATGTATTTACAAGTGGTTGTGCTTTGTTCAGAAACAGACGTTATAGCGTATCTTCTCAGAACATAGTCTAATGGTTTGGGCATAGTAGTGGGAGCTAGGACCCAAGCAGAGCAAGAGCCACATTTACCAACGTATTTAAAAGCTAAAACATACAGGATGCATCTACACATTCATTAATGTGCCATAGTTACTGTGCATTAAGTTTAGTACCTGTAATAAGAGGTACTAACTCAAGGCGCTGTAACCGGTGCTACTGTGCAATAGCACTGGCACACGCCTTGTAAATGACGCTAATGCGCAGTAGACTAATTCTGTTGCATGTTAGCTTATTAGCATGGCTTTCACCATGATGCGGTAATTAGTCTACTGTCCATTTAGCATCTCGTGTAGACACACCCACAGATTAATGCCTAGTAAATGTATAAAAGCACCCAAAAAGGTTAGGTGCCCACTGCCCAATCCTCATAGCCTTCAAGTAGTGCCTTAATATCCCAATCCCACTAAACACCAAACATCTATGTAAATCTAACTGAAAGTCACATTTCTGACCTTGACTCACGCCGTTATTAGATTAGGTTAGATTATCCAATCCCATAAGCTTTGTCTCTGTTAACTTTCTTGACCAGTGGAGTTGCTTCTGATTTGCAACGCTATAAATATCTGAGGAGAACTGAGGCCATTATGTCTGGTTTTCTCTGTGCAGAGACCATTGCTATTTAAAACAATGTTTTTATCTTCATGCACAGACTGTTTCTTTAAAGTACTATACTTGGCACACACAAGCACACATACATGACTGGATCTATATCATGTCATTCCACTAAACAGTGTTTGTAGGTGACCCTAATCATAGATAAGAATCACTAAGATCAAAGTCTGTCTGGGTGTATCCATTTGATTAATATTTATAAGGCTGTAAAACTAAGACATCTTTGCAAGGGACTTTACTTTTAGTCTGAACCCTTAAGAGGATAACATTTAAGACTGTGGTCCTGTTATCTGAAACAGTGGCATGTTTCTCCTTCTCCTTTCCATTAGGATATTCTGTAATGTAAATTCTTCATCATCCAAATAGATGACCACATGTTAAGGTTTTGCTTGAGTATGTGTATACAGATACCAAAATCCCAAAACTTCTCATCTCTTCCTCAGTCTCCCCAGTTATATTTGCTATGTGACAAAAGGTTATGGTACAGATTTTGTGACTGTTATGCACAACTTGTGCTGGTGCAAAGGAGGGCTAAACCCAGCAGACGTATCCAATGAAGGATGCCTGCTGTAGATGGGAAAGTCTTAATTGAAAGTGTAGAGCAGCTGCAGTGGCTTCTCCAGCATCCTCCTAGGTGCTAATGCAGGGAGCAATGCTGTGCTCAGCTGGGCCTAGACTCCAGCATGTCCCCTGAAGATCATTGACACGGCACATAAATTACAACAGCCCTTAACCCCTGGCTTGGGAAGGACTCAGTAGGAAGAGAAAGAAGATGCAAAAGAGAAGAAGTGCCTTTTAGCCCCTTTGCAGCCTCTTTTCATTCGCCCCCAGCAAACCCTCACCAAGTGTTTTTTAGCTAGTGTGGACAACCAAGGCCTGCAAATTTCCTTCACATGTGAGCAGGAGCAGAGCCACAGGAGAGAACTGTTTCACTGTGGGGTATGTCACTCATGGCACTTTTAAGTCGTTAGTCTAGACCAGTGGTCTCCAAAGTGGGGTGCGCACAGGACGATCCATTGGGGTGCAGGAAGAAAATATTAGAACTTCTATTTATATTTATATAAATATACATATATTGGGGGTGCATGCTCAAAATTGTTTTACTGATAGGGATGCGCGAATATAAATATACGTATATTGGGAGTGCATGCTCAAAAATTTTTTACTGATAGGGGTGCGCAATCAAAAAAGTTTGGAGACCACTGGTCTAGACAGTCTCTGAACACCAGCATCTATTGCATGGCACAGCAATCAGATTTCAAGCAGCAGGCACAGATTTGCAACAGGATCCTGCACTTGACCTTGAACCATTATCTGAGGGATGACGGTACAGCTTTGACATGCTTAACAGTAAATAAACCAGTGTGCTGATGGGTGATGCTCCTTTTTCTTCTTTTTTTTTGCCAAGAAGTGAAATCATTACTTAAAAATCTGTAGGCACTAAATGGCCCTTGATCCACATGCGCAGTCATCACTGATGTCCCTGTGATGTTTGTGGACTGAAGGCAGTGCATGGCTCTCAATGTGCATTGCATATATAGTCATTGATCTAGCTCGGCGGTTGACAACATTTTTCTGGCAGCGGGCTAAAATGTCCCACCTCACGTCCAAGGCAGGCCAGTGCTAGGATCCAGCCGCTACTGCCCGGCTACAGCCTCTCATGAGCAAAGCTCCCTTCTCCCTGACCACAGTGTGGTGTGGGCAAAGACCCACCAGCTCTGGGCCAGATCCAGTGACACTACAGGCTGGACCCAGCCCCAGGCCATAGGTTGCTGACCCCTAATCTAGCTTGCTATATGTAGACTTTAGGTGTCTCCCAACAGTCAGAGATCTTAAGTCCCCTGTGTCTGATGCTACCTAGACAAGACAGGTAAGATAAGGGAGGAATTACAGAAGGTTGAATTTCTTCTTGTCATGGGCAAGAGAACTTTATAAAGGGTAGAGCTCTAATGTCTCACAGAAGTACCGCTGCTTCTGGAAACTATAACACAATGATTCATTCCCCTTTATCGTTGTGTCTCTTCCCACTAGCAGTCATCAAGATGCCTGTTTATAAATAGAAATATTCCTTCTTTATGTATGCAAGTCACAGCCTGACTCATTCAGCGAAGCCACAATATACCGTTTGTGACGTCATCACGTAATTGGCAATAATTTCACAAGAATGTGCAGCGGTTCCACTGGGTGAGCTAGGATTAAAAGGATGGAGTCCCCATACGTTTGTTTTGGTTATGCTCGTTACTTTTTAAAAGCTTCTTTTGGATTATCATTTCATAGACAGCCTAAACTTGAGTTCTTTTTTAATAGAATTTCTATACTTCATGAAAGGGAAATAAAATTAAAACATCATTAACATAATATTAAGTGCTTCAGATAAGACCATCTAGGCTGTGAATCTAATGCTATATTTAATTTTTGGTACTAAATGTTTCCTTGATGTTAGTTCAGTTTTATTTGGTATCTATAGTTCAGATATAATCAACGTGGAATGCTGATGTACTGAAAATTTTTACAAAACTGTAGGTGATTTTTAAAACTATTAACTGTAATAAGGGCATAAAATATTTTGTTTTAACACAACAACTCCAATTTGCAATGTGAACTAACTGTATATGAAATTATTACAATCAGGTAATTTTTAGCTTAAGTCTGTCTAAAGTCCTATGTGAAAAGTAAGCAAAAATTATTTTTTGCTGCAATAAAATCCCAACTTGACTTAGCCAATTTCATCCATTTCACAATAAAAAAGTACATCAAAGTTGAAGCCCAATATGAATTACAGAATTACATAAAGCACATGAAAAACTAGGTTTTAAGATCATTAACTAACTACGTTGGTACTGCTATCCATTGCTGTAAAGAATGAGTTAGGTCTTAATGAATACTAGCTGACCTTCTAAAGACTCGCCATCCAGTTTGATTCCTTTTCATCATTGTTTCTGAAATAGTATGTAACCTGAAAGTGAGGGAATACCCTAGAAGTAATACAGCAGCAGCTTATGTTTCATATAATATGTGGTACAATTGGTCTTATATGACAGTTGCAACCAGCCCTGAAACAGTCTGTGAAAACTGATGCTTGTTTACCCCATTCCACTTTTAATTTCCTCATTTGTCAATTTAAACTCTAAACTGTGGTCTCTGGATAGAGTTATATAGATTTGCTTTGTAGTAAATCCTTTCCCTGCACAAAGCCTAAGTAACAGCTTTTTTCAAAGTGCTCTATTTGTGCCAAGAGTGGATTTATGCCTTCCCAGGCTGCAAATGAAGAGCCCAGAGTCAAAGATGTGAAATGAGTTTGGGTGCAGGATACGTGAAGAATGGGGAAGTTCTGCAGTAACAGAAGATAATGGAAGTGGGTTCCAGTGCGTGTCCCTACGTGAAAATGGTTCAGTTTGATTGACAGGAGTGGCATAAATTGCAGAAGGCACACGCTGCGGGCTTTATAAATGCAGCTATGTGCTTTAAGGCCTGGGCTGCAGTGATGTCAACTGTAAAATGCTATAGCATGATGGATAGAAGTCAAAGGCTGCTATCACAAACCTATCTGCAAGGTACCCGTGGAGCCCCAAGTTTCTCCCTGCTGTCCTGCCGCTTGTCCCAAGGAACAGACCAAGGTTTTCCCTGGGATAACTCCTTATCCCCACAAGTCTCAACTAAAGACTTAAACCAGACCTCACAGCTGCCCTTAAGCCAGACCTCACAGCTTCAGCAGAGGAATAACTGTCAGCTCCAGGTTGGGTTGTGAAAAACCCTTTTTGGGTGGTGGAAAAAAATGTAGATGCCCCTTTTTCCGCAGAGTGGTTTAGCCTGGAATATCACTTGCTTACCACAGGCAATCAGTAAGGAGGCAAATCAACAAAAGCATTTATTATATAGAAAAGAAGTATATAAGCAAAACCAACCATAAGTTGGAAGATGCAGCAAAAAAACAAGATAAGTTTCTTACTCTCTCATCTGGCTACAGATTAGCACTCCAGAGTCCTGCCAGTGGTCTTAGAAGTGAGCCTTTCTGCTGATCCTGCCAGCCCTGGCTGCTGGGGACCTTGACTGTCCCGGAGCCGGGGATCCAAAGAGCATCTTCACGATGGTTCCCTAAATACCTTCGAGCCTTGCCATCAGCATGATCTAGGGTTACCATATTTCCAGTATCAAAAAAGAGGACACCTGTGGAGGGGAGGTAGGGAGGTGTATATGATTATGGGGGGCCAGTGATATACCTGTGCCCTGCCTCTGCCCCTCACTCCTGACCCCCCAGCCCTGCTGCCCGCTCAGCTCCCGCACGTGGATGCACACACACTCTCTCTGTCTCGTGGCTCTCTTACCTGCAAGCAGCTGCCGGGCCTGCACGGAAAGCACATGATCCCCCAACAGCCAATCATCTTGCCCTGCTGCCCCAAGCTCCAAACAGTCAAGCTGGAAGTGCCCTGGAAAAGCCAGGGGCAGAGCAAAAACCCAGACATTTGCTTGCATTTTAAAAAGCTGTCTGGACAGGAGGACGGGGCCAAAAAAGAGGACATGTCCAGGAAAACCTGGGCATATAGTAACCCTAGTTCCCATACTGTGGGTTGCAACCTCAAATGGGGTCACATCAGTGGAGCGGGTCACGTTAAACTGGGATCTGGGTTGGGAATAAGAGGCCATGCTGAAGAAATGGAGTCGTAAATGGGGTCATGCAGTGGCCCTAATTGTTTGTGGGTCTCTGAGTCCTCTAGAAATATGTAGTCTCCCTGAGGCACTGGCTAATGGGCCGTTTCTCTTGGATGCCTTTACTATTGTGGGGCTGTTTTTCCCATTGCAGTCGGACAATACCTTGGGTGCCCATCCCACCAGTGGCTCCTTCTGTCTTTGCGATTGGGCTTCACAAGTATCCTTGCCCAAGTAACACAAATGCAAGTGATCTTAGCAATGTTGCCTGCTCTCTTTCCCAAGTATGCATCCCTCCACTTCTTTGATTAAACCACGGGTAGGCCCCAGAGCCACGCGTGAGAATAGGGTGGACTGATCTCTCACCAGGTGGCACATCCTCACCCTGGGGCGGTGGGCTTGGCTGCATGTGCCACGGCCCAGGCTGCTCCCTGCACCTGGCTGGGAAGGGCCAAGAGACCTGGGTAGAATCACTTGGTGGGCTGGATCTGGCCTCTGGGCCATATTTTGCCCACCCCTGAATAAAATCATGTCCAGAGGCATAAAGATATATAGAGACAACATAACATAATCCATATGGCAAGAAAAGCAAGAGAAATGGATGCAGCATAACATTGGCTCTTCATTGACACCACACACACTGTACCAGAGGGAAAAACATAAGAAAACATTCATGACATCCCACAAACCCCCAATTTTGGGTGAGGTTCATGACAGATGCACTTTTACTGCTTTCGGGATGTCCCATTTTCGGGTGCCCAATTTCAGGAATGCAGAACCTGCTTTTCAGGTATGCTGAGCACTATACACATTGCTTTTTTTCTAAAAGATCTGACAAGTTTTTTAGCTCTTTTCTGTCATCGTTTGCCATACTGGTCGTCCCAGTTCTGTTCAGTGTGGATAACCTGTTCTGATCGGTGTGTGAGCATTATGGGTGTGTTTTTATTATTTAATAAGATTCCTTCTTTGGGTTCAAGAGGTTATAAAGTTTACTGTATGGGAGTAGAAGTCCTTTAGCCCCAGGGAAGTTAAGACCGAGTGCAGCTGTAATGTGATCTTTGCCGTGCCTTGCTAACTAGTATCTCTGTCTTTCTGAGAGTTAAAGGCAACTTCATCTTTCTCCTATCATAGTTAATTTTTTTAATGTTTTAAAATCAGTATTTTAAAACGTGTTTTAATGTCAGTTGTGGTAGTTTTTACTGATATGCAGTACTGGTAAAAGTCATCTGACAACCAGAAGAGTAGTCAGGTGGGAAGGCTTAAAGAAAGAAAAAAAGGTGGGCCAAAGTGTGTCACAGAGATGTTTCCTCTTTATTGTGTCTTCTTCAATTAACCTTATGCTGCCTTATGCTGACCTTGACTGTGTATATCCCATATGTGAATAAATTAGCTACATCTAGCGGATCACTTTTAAATGTGAGGCTT
>NW_017728991.1:5567330-5603809 GCF_001723915.1 Gavialis gangeticus | reverse complement strand
TGATTTTCTCTGAATGACTACCAATCATTTTGGTTTTATTTGTAGCTCATATCTCAATAGTATCAATCTTGAAGTTACCTGTAAAGTATATCCTTTGTTAGAACAAAGAATATTCTCCTATTGTCCATTTAAATCCAACTACAAATTGAAGTGTCAAATATGTTCATATGACTAACTTCTAGGGCAGAGGAAAGATCATTTAATTCACATGTTGTTTTGCTTCCTGTGAACAGATATTAATGGCATTTCAGCAACCGATTTACAGTCAACACCTCCCCTCATACAACACTTGAAAATTATACCTATTGACTCGAAAAATGTTTCTGATGAGCCTTTACTGTACTGTATGCTTCATATTTACACATGAAATAAATATGGACACATCCATACATATCACAAATGTGACATGAGGACTAGTCATATTTAAAGGAACTGACGTAGTAAAAATGAAATATCTTGGGAAACTATAAAAATGTGCTGATTGATTCCCATACACTGTGTATAAGTGCCTACCCTGTATAAAGAAATCCAGTGTACAAGTAGTTTGGTTTCCTGTAACAATGTTTTCTGTACTATTGTCACGTACTTCAGACTGTCTTGCAAATACTCACGCATTCTGTAGTACTCAAAGGCCAATGAAGTCAATGAGACTGTTTGCTTAAATAAACTTACTAACTTGTATAAATGTTTGTAATATTGGAGTCTCAAATCCCAGTCCTGCAGGTGCTTCTAGGAAAGGCCCCATGAACCCACCTTAGAGCCCCATTGGTTTCAGTGGCACTTTGCACAGACATAGGCCTCAACCTGCCCAGAAACAATTGAAAGATGGGACCCTTGTGATAGACTCTATTCATAAACCTGAAGAGGACAAACCGGAGCTTCTTGCATGAGGTCAGACTGATTAAAAAATTCACTTTCATCATATTCTGCCACATTAAGCCAGCTATTCTTTTCAGAAACGTAGCCTCCAATTTCAGTAGTGAGAATAATTAGCAGATCATTTCCAAGGCAAGCATTTTGAAACGTGTCTGTCCGCTACAGCATAGAAGTGGGGGTTTTCTTCATTTTTAAAGCATGTCAGAATTATATTGTGAGTTTGGATGAAAAGTGATAGTGAATTTAAGAGCTGGTTTTCCCCTGAATTACAGGTACACTTGCTTCTCAATTACATGTGATATCAAAACAACAAAGTGGCCTTGTTTCCAGTTTGTTTTTTCCTCTCTTTGAGCTATAAGAGATGTGCCAGGAGAGGTCAGAGGAGGCCTTGGTGGTTCTGCAGCACGTTGGGTTTGATTTTCAGTTTAATAGCAGCAGTCCTAAGAAAGCAGGAATGTAAGATTTGATAAAAGGAGATCGCAGACATCAGCTGGCGCATGAAATCACATAGTCTATGTCACGTTGTACCCTCGCGGCCCCTGCTAGAACTTGTGGCTTTTTTCTTCCCTCTTTTCCTCTCGCAGAGATGAAGTCATCCTGATAAACTTCTCCCTCTCAATCCCCACCCTGCTCACCCCACTCCCTTTTTTAATCCACAGAGGCCTTTATGTTTTTCTAATAATTGGCAGCAGAGGTACAATTTTTCCCCTCTTTTAAGTGATGAATAGTTGGCCCTAGATCAAAGACAAGCCCTTGTGGTTTTCTGGCTGCCACAAAAGGGCGTTGGAATTGGCACGTATCCCAGCTGCTTACTGATAGGCATGTAGATGAGGTGCCAAGCATAAGGGTCAGTGGCAAAGTGTCTGTACATGTTCTTCATCTGAGCTAATCTGGTTTCCTTGTGTGTCTGTGTGTGCGTTTCAGGCCAACAGCAGGTTGAAGCAGATTGAAAAGGAATACAATCAAAAGTTGGCCAAATCTTCGCAGGTAGGCAACGTGAAAACAACCATCTCACATTAATACCTTGTTTTTTTAAAACAAGATTTAAAAACCTTGTTAATGTATGTTACTGTAGTCTTAAATTTTGATTTTCTTATGTCCAAAGAAATTCCCAGCATTTCCTCCAACCAGTTTGGATTTGATTTTCTCAAATGTTATTGCTTACAAGAATGTCAGAAAACTAAACTGGTTAGCATGCCTTTCTTTGAGATCACTGTTTTTTAGCTGCGAGGAGCCTGGTCTTGCAAGGATCTCAGAACAGTCGACTCCTACGGTGGTCACTGGGACTTGAAGCAGAATTGGCTCTCCCTGCAGGCCTCGCCTGCACATATTTTGTAAGATCTTCAGCAGTCCCTCAGCTGCATTTGAGATTACAGAGTGGTGTTTGCCCACATGGCTGGTGACAGGTGGCACGTCCAGACTGTCCTGTTTTCATGTTTACCATGTGTATGGCCTTAACTTGTCCATCGTGTTCACTGAATGCTGGCACAGCTCAAAAAAGCATTCTCCAAGACTTTTACATTTCACCAGTGACAAACCTGTTTTTTTTTAAACTCAGCAGGCTTTTCTTACTGGCATAAAATGGTTTTCTAATCACTTTTGAAAATGGGAGCATATTCAGTTTACCTTTATATTGAAATTAGGTAAAATAAGGTGTCAGTTTGGAGTGACTTGTCACAACTGCTTTTGAATTTTGATTGGCAAATGGTATTGAAACGTAGACAACGCTAAAGTGTGTAGATAAATCAAAAAGTTTTTCATGGTGTAAAAGGCGCCTCACCACTTTTCACGGAGGTGTCATTCTTGATGCCTCCATGAAGCAAGAGCCTTGTGACCACAGCAGAAGCATTAAAAGGATGGATTTTCAGCAGTGGTTGCAATAATCCAATATTCCCTTCATATTGACAAATATCAAGAATGTTTCCCAAGGCCTCATAATTGGTAGGTACAATCCAGTCATGTACCTATATGAAATTACAGATTGGCTGTTTTATAAACACACTTAAATTATAGTATCAAGAGTCTACATCTCAGCCTTCAAAAGTGGCCTTTGTTTCACCTGCTAAGTGGAACCTCCCCACAACCATGGATACAGCTACTTCAGTGGGGTTTCATGGACTCTCGAGACCGCTACCTAATTATTCTAGGATAATTTATTTGTTTTGGCTTTTTTTGATAAATTTGAAAATTTGATAAAGTATTTATCAAAAAAATCCATAAATATGTTTTTACATGACAGCTATTATGTCTGAGTAAATCAAACGCATTTTTAAAATAGACTGAAATGCATATTTTGTTCCGCATGTATTTGCATGAAAGTGTAATGACTCTCTGAAATGTCAAATTGAAATACTTCCTTCAGAGCCTTTTTGTAAAACCTTTTGCATTTTTTGTGCCACCATGAGGAGAAATAACCTTAGAAAACTGATATGATCCCAAAAGCTTCCTGAATGTATACAGAGACATTCAGGCTTTGAGTTTGTAATTCCACTTGCCCCTAATGCTGTAATACCAGTTATTATCGTTTGTGTTACCGTAACACCTGGGAACCCTAGTTATGGTCCAAGACTCCTCTGTGCTCGGTGTAAAAAAAAAAGATGATCCCTCTCTATTGGTCTGAGACCGATTTCTAAGGCGTGGTTTGTAAATCAGGGAGGGCAAAAAGTTACAACCATACCTTGTATGCCATAGTTATTTGACTAAATGCATACAGTAAAAATGGAGGGTTTTTTTTGCCTAATTCTGAATTTCTTTACTTTTGTGGGTTTGAACCAGACCCTTAATGCTATTTAAACATGGCTTTTTGTAGCTTAACATTAGTAATAGGTCATTTGTGACTTTTATGTGGTTGTGTTGCTGACAACATCAGCCTAATCTTACTCTCCGTGGCCTCTTGGAACAGTCACTTTTAACACCCACACAAAGAAGATATTCCAAGAAATTCTCTCTGAAGTTTATGCAAAATAAACAGCTAGATTTTTTTCCCCTGAGAATGACTGCTCAGAGCAGTTCCTCGTATGTCAACTTGTGTTAAAATTCTCCTAATACATTTTTAAACTTCTTTGCTATCCCAACTTTTTAACCAGTAAACTTCTGATAGAAGAAACGTGTTTATAATTCTTGCCCTACCGTTGAAGCCAGCTAATTATTATAGTTACTTTAAAATTTGGAACAAGAAATTCGGGAGATGTGGAATATTGCAGCATCACCTGAGTAAAGTAGTGTGATTTACACTGATTTGGTATTCAGTGTATAAAGTGTATTTAAAATGCAGGTTCAGCATTTGCGAATATTTGAAACCGCAGATGCTGAACCTTTGCATAGCGAGGGTTTCCTGTATAGTTTAACATGTTTTCTGTGGTGCTAAAAAGGATCAAACAGGTAGTCAAAGTGAGACATGTAAACAGTTCAGTTGAACGGCATGATGCTCTGTCCTTTAGGGCACGATCCACTGTCCTTTAACGTCAAGGACCATTGAATCGGGTCCCAAGTTTGTTGTCAGACAGACTCTGTCCCCTTCAACAACACAGAAATGCAGTGTTAGGTCTCGTATTTCAGTTAAGCATGTGAAGTACAATGGTTTCTTATCTGCAGTATCATGCTAAGTTGTATCTTTCTAATAACAAAGAGCTGTTGGTATGTTCATTGCAATTTTTTTTGTCTGAAGTTCTGAAGCATTACTAAGACTCAATAAGCGTGGAAATTTGCAATAGCTATTTCAGTGAAGTGGAAAACTGGAAACATCTTATATATTTGAGATCGCAGATGTGCTTTGTTCTGATGAGTTAATATTGTGGAATGTTATAGTGGAAAACTCTTCCCAATAGTTTGTTTTCAGCGGTTTCATGCCATTCACAGTTTTATTATATTCTTTTTCTGCGTGTGGAATTTCATGCTTGCTAGTGTGTAATATGTTAATTTAAAATACTGAGTTTGTACAGTGGAGCTTGCCAACTCTGTTCTCGTGTCAAGCCTAAATACATGCAAAATACATGCCTCCGACTGAAGAAAGTTTTAGCGTGCTGTTTTCTTTTTAGATCATAGCTGAACTTAAGACAACCATTTCCTCTCTGACAGAGGAGAACAGCCGGCAGCAGCTTGCTTCAGAAAGGCGGCACCAAGATGCTGTACAAAAGTTTGAAGATGAGAAGCAGCAGCTGATTAGAGATAATGACAGAGCAATCAAGGTAATCTGGGGATTTCAGTCACGGGTGCTACTACCTGTTTTAGTGCAATTAAACCTTCTGAAATCATTGCAGTGGGCAGGTATCATTCTTGTTCATACAGCACACAGTCATCCCACTCGCTGGACGTTGACTTTGATGTATCCAGTGACTCAGTCTGGCTTTCCTCTAGCAGATCATATGCCTGCATGAAAAGTAACGTTTTGGCAAGTCTAATCTGTTCATATGAAGTAATATTTGAAACTGCCCTGTTCTTTTTCTTGGAGACCTACTTTGAAATATTCTCATACAAACTCTGATTGTTTTAGTCTTATTTTTCTGGTTGTATTTATAAATATGGGACCAGACCCACAAGTGCTTTAAATTAGCAGAGCTCCAAGACTTCTGTGGGTCTGGATTAGTTTGTGCCCATCTAGAATCATATTTGTGCATGTATTTAAAGAGAGTGGTATTTCCTTGCTGTCATCCTCTCATCTCTTCTGTGTGTACCTGTTCATTATACCCTTTTACAGAACTCTAATCATTAGAGGTAGCTTTAGCTCAAGAAACCCAAAACTGAGCAAAATTAAATCGTGTGTGTTCCTGCTAAAGGCAGGAGTATCCATGACTAAAGCATTGCAGGGATGGAGATTCAACAACATCTCCAACCTAAATTTCCTCTGCTGCAGCTGGAAGCCATTGCTTTTAGTCCTGTCCCCTACTGCCACAGAGGAAAGCCCACCTCCATCCTTGCTGTAATCACCCTTCAGGTATCTGAAGACTATTATTAAATCCACCCTCAGTCTTCTCTTATTCAAAACTAAATGACCTCCATTTTTTCGGCCTTTCCTCATAAGTCTTGCTTCCAAGGCCCCTAATAACTTTTGTCTGAATTCTTTCTAATCTGCCCATATCCTTCCTGAAGTGTGTTGGGCCCACTACGGGACACTGTAGGTGAGGCCTCGCCCCTGCTGACTCGAGCAGGAGAACTACGTCTCTTACTTTACAAGTGACATGCCTGTTAATACAACCTGGGGTGCTGTTGGCTTTTTTATACTTGTACCCAAACATTATCATGCATTTGAAGCCCTAGACTGACACACTGTGTTAAAACTGTTCCAAAATGTTTTTCACCTTGCTTCTGCTACTTTTCAAGAAAAGACAGCACCATTTAATTTGTCACTGGTCAACCAGGAAACAAAGGGCTGGAAATAGTTCAGTGACTATTGACACCAAATACTAATCAGGGAATAATTCTATAAAATTCTTCTCAGGATGAAGCTTTTTCCTGTGTGTGAAGTTGTCATGAATTTTGCTTTTTGCCGTCATTAGGGAAATCTACAATGAAAAGAGTACTTAATAATGGAATTGCACACAGGGGAAGGGGAGTTTTATACATTGCTGTAGAACTGGGTCCCGCAGAAGTGTTGGGAGCAGCCTGTTCCCCAGAGCCTGTTGTTTGGTGAGAAAAGTTTCCAAACATCATGCCCAGAGGTCTGAAGCTTTGTTTTAGCATCACTAGGACCACGCTGAACATAAACCCTTCCTCTAAACCAGTGGGGGCCAACCTTTTTGGCAGGTTGGCCACCCCTGCTCTAAACCATTTGTACTGAAGGATCCTCCCTGTGAGATCAGGTGTGAAAATAGTGAACTTGTATCAGGGAGAACTTCTGTAAAGCGTGTACTTAAAGCAACTGAGCATGGAAGGAGTTAAGGATGTGCTTAAGTGCTTTGTTTAGAAAAAATAAGTTAGTCATTGGTGAAAATAGGATGCTAATGATATTGTCCATATTGCTTCACCTCCATTATGAGAAAGAGGGGAGGTAAAAAGGCTTGAGAGAGAAATAATCATTCCATAGGTGAGGCAATTCCTAATGTGAAATAGGCTCTGCTGAAGTTTTGTCAAAAAGCCGTGTATTTGTTAGTGGTTACTTAGTTGATTTAAACCAGCATTAAGGAACAGGTTGCATTTTCCTTCATCTGGTATCAAGCGACTTCTTCTGAGACCTTCCAATTATTAATTCATTTTTAAAGGAAGAAGAACATCCTGCAGAGAGGTGAGTGGTTCTCAGAGAAGTTTCATAAGTGGTCACTAGCGTGATTTCCAAATGGGGAACGCCACAGTAGAACTTTGCTGATAATTCACCCTTCAGTCAGAGACCAAAAAAACAAAGAAAAAAGAAAAGAAAAGAAAAGAAAGAAAAAGAAATGACGTGAAATGGACACTGAAATAAAAAAGGTGTCTCTCCACTCCAAGCATTTATATTGACCTTTCCTGCTCCAAAAGACAGAAGGGTCTGTCTAAGCATTCTGCATTCCTCTCTAAGTACTAGGTTGCCTGTTAGCCTGTCAGCTTTCTACCTTGAATCCTCATTTTACAGATGGGCCCAGCTAATCTGTCTTATTTTTCCTGTAGTACCTACATAGTATATTAAATGCTAAGGAAAGGAATAAACAAAGCCTATGAGAACTTTTTTGCTTACGGGTATCGCCCCAAATCTGACGAACTCTTTGTACTTTGATGTCAGTCACCACATTGGGTCAGTGTGAGAGAGATTCTCAAGTGTACACTCTTCCACATTTCTTAACGCATCCAGATTAACAGCATCAATATTCACCTTTAGGTCAAGTTCAGGTTTTGTGATTTGTAGGGGAATCAGTTCAAGTTCTTTGAGGTCAACATTTTCAGCTTATGCTACCAAACATTTGAAACCTGCATAAAAGTGGTCTGATGAGGTGAACAGCAGTGGGTCATTTATATATCTTTTGGGGGCTGGACCTGATGATCTTACGAGGTCCCTTCCAGCCCTAATGTCTAAGTAGTGTCTATGAAATATATAGGCTTGCAGCAGGTGGCAGGAAGTATGGACGTTGGCTTCAACTTTGGGATAAATGTACTTATCAAACATTAATCAGTGATTACTTTATTATGTAGAGAAACTGCACATAAACGGTTTATTGTCTTTAATTATTTGTATTCTTATATTTGTTTTTTTATGGTTTACCTCAGCAAAAAGTATAGCACATGTGTTTGTTCGTGTGCATATAGACATACAGATTTTGTACACGCACATGCCCCAATTTATACAAACCTCCTGTCCTGTTATTTTTGTGTGCTTGTGTCAAAATCCTGTAAAAGCACACAAACTATGGGAGGTGTCACCCCGTACACGAGACTTGCTGCCTTCCCTCATCTGTTAATACCAGTTTAAGCTTGTGAATGGTCTTCTGATGCAGTTCCTTGTAGATCACACTGAGCGAGCATAATATCAGCCTAAGGAAGGCACGGACCAGGGGTTGGCAACATTTTTGGCCGGAGTGCGAAAAACACCCCAACTTCAACACGTCTTGACTTGGCGTGCCAGGGCCAGGTGGGGGAGGGGAAGGGGAGCTGTGAGGGGTTTGATGCTTGTTCCTGGCAGCGGGTGCATGGATACCTTTGGGCAGACGGCAGGGTAGGGACTGGAGTTGCACTGCCCCGGTCCTTTCCCTGCCACATGCCCTGAGGTGCATGTGCAGCCATTGCTGGCCATGGAGCAGGCAGCGGGCAGGCTGCAAACAGCTGCACCAGGGTCCGGAGCCCCAGCCACGTTTTGTGGCTGGTGGCAGCTCCACACGTGCCTGGGTGTGCATGGTGGGAAAGGGGCTGGGGCAGCACAACCCTGGCTCCTCCTCTGCCAGCAATGAGCTGGGCAAGGGCACTGCAGACCTCAGTGCAGCAGCTTGCAGCCTCCCAGCCGTCTGCCACAGCCAGCCTGGGATGTGGACAGGCCCCTGCCACCCTCCACAAAACCTGACGGCTTGCAGCAGGTGGCAGGAAGGCTGCAAATAGCTGCACCAAGGTCAGATGAGCCCCAGCCCAACTCGTTGGCAGCAGCTGCATGTGCATCTCCGGGTGGACAGCAGGGGAGAGGCCAGGGTTGCACTGCCCCTGCTTCTTCCCTGCTGTGCACCCTTAGGCATGTGTGCAGCTGGTGCCAGGGCTCCAGAGCCCAGTGCAGCTGATTGCAACCTCTGGGCTGCCTACCACATCTGGCCAGAACTCTGAGCGGTTGCTGTCTGCCACGGAGCCCAGGCTGCTTGCAGCAGGACATGCAGCCTCCCGGCTGCCTCTGAGCAGCCTAGGCTCTGTGGCCAGCCAGGCGAAATGGCTTTGCACGTCATACTGTGGCACGTGTACCAGGGGTTGCCGATCCCTGACACAGACTGTTTGAACTCTGTTGGTAAAGAGAAATGATTGCACAAATGTTGCACCAGAATTTTCTATGTCCAAACTGAACTAGCTCTTCAGTCAGTTATCCTCCTTGTAAGCCCCAAAATTCTCCCTCACACTGTTGAATTACTCAGCTGAATCAGTCAAAATAGAAATATGGAGTTGGGTGTCTTTTTTTGTGCTGTTTCATTAAAATAAAGCATCTAATCAAGCATGGAGAGAAAGCATGGGTGCTCAGCTATGTTCAAAAGATTAGAAAATAGGAATACATTTCTCTAAATTGCCTAGGTGACTTAAAGCATCCATCACTTTTGAAAATGGGACTCAGACACTAGCAACTTTAGTAGTAGTGTGTGTTAGTAGTAGTTACCCTAGGTGTGTTCTAGCCTGCTGCTGTTAGCGTATTTAATTTGTACCTTTGCACCCTGCCAAAGGAAAACTCAGAAACTGCTTTCTAGTGTGAAGTTATACGCATCTACCAACCCCTCTTTCCTTAAGGCCTTGACAGTTTTTTGCATTTATTGTTTAACTTTATTTTTAAAATCTAAGCTATGTCTATTCCGTATTGTGTATAATGTTAATATATAACTCTTGCTTAATATGTGGGAACCGTTCCCTTGTGCTCTGATCATACAAAAGTTTTGAACCAAGGCCATGTGAGGCCATTTGAAATGGTCAGTGGCTGTTGTCTGGACTGCCAAGCATCTTGTACTCTCAGTGATAATGGGAAAACTTTTCTCTACTGTTCTGGCAGGAACACAACAGCAACATAAGAATGCTTAAATAGTTTTTAGTATGGGATCATGAATAGTGTCTAAATCATAGCAGACCTCAGGAAAGGTACTCAGTCTTTCTCTTTGTAAAATAAAAAACATATCAGTGTTGCTAACTTTTTTTTGTGAGACTGCAAATTGGAATTACAAATGGTGCCTAATTAAGCACCTAGCTGCCGTTGAATTTCAGTGGAATTCGAATGCCCAACTCTCTTATGGGATATCTGCTTTACTGTCATTGTTTTGACTGCAGCGTAATATAGATATACCCAAGCTAGCTTTAAATTCCGAAATTCCTGCTGCTCTAGCTAGACTACTACCAGTATCCAGGCTAGCTAGTTTAAAGCTAGCTCAATGTTGTGTCCACTCACTGTACTACAGACATACTCATAAGTTACTTCTGAAATCCCAGCTTAACTATTTATGAAATGCTTTGGGAATCTCGGGGTTGAAAGTGCTGCTGAGCTGCAGCATGTCTTCAGAGACCTGGGTACGACTCTACCTTGGAAAGCCTGTGTTAACAGTAGAAAGCCCACAGTGGCAAAAGTAGAAGTACGGAAGAGAGAGTATTTTCCTCTGAGCAGGAGCCTTCCCTTTCACACAGGGACCTATTGCTGAGTGGAGGATTCTGCCAAGAACCCTATATTCACATAAATTATTATTCACACAGTTGGGCAAAATCTCATTAGCAAGTTGTGATCCAGTGGCAGCATATTTCAGGGCAGGACACAATTTTCATTTCACCCTATTTAACACCAAATTGCAACCTGTTAGAAAAACCCATGAGTCCCCTTTATTAAGTGCAAATGTCTTGTGGCATTGTTTTTAGTGTAAAGAATTATGAAAAGGCCGTTTTTCTTCAATGCCTTTTAAGTATTCTAAGGAAAAATGCCGAAGTATATTTTAGATACACTTTTTGTGTCAAAGCGTAGAGGGGTTGTACTTGGAACAAAGCTGCTAGTTTTCTTTTCAGAAGTGGTCTAGATTTCTCCGCACATTGAAGTCAGAGTGCCACCACTGTGCATCTCCTGGATGTTGCCATATCTGGGAGCAAGAAGTTGTTTTTTCCTGATGCAAATACCAGTGTGAGAGAGCTTGTCAGCACAGGAAACTCTCCTGGCATAATTGCATTCTGCTGTCTTTATACCAGTATAAACCTCCATGTGGGTCTTCTTTTCACTTTTACTCAAGAATATAGTATCCATGCAGGGACTTACAGTGATAGAATTATAGCTGAATAATTACTCCAGTCTAGTTAGGTCTACACGTTTCCCCATGTAGACAAGATCTTTGTCAATAGAGCTTAGAGCTTGAAATCCCAGTCTGCCTCAAAGGTCTTGCTGGACAGATTATTGCCTTCTGTGACCATGGTTTGTGTGTGGCTGTGGCAGCTTTCGTTTTTCATTTGTGTCATTGCTCCTCTCTTGCCCTTTCATTTGGGTTTCTCTTAAAAGAAAAAGCATATATATTGAAAACTAGTATATTAAAAGCTTCTGTAGTGTTTAGAAAGCTTCTAAACACACGGGTGGGCAGGGAGCGGATTCAGGCGGATTCGGACAGGTTGGAAAAGTGGACAGAACAGAACAGGATGCAGTTTAACAAAGATAAGTGCAAAGTGCTGCGCCTAGAGAGAAAGAATCGCCAACACACTTACAGACTGGGAGATGACCCTCTAAGTAGCACAGCGGCAGAAAGGGATCTTGGAGGCATAGCAGACTCCAGGATGAACATGAGCTGTCAATGTGACAAAGCGATAAGCAAAGCCAACCGCACTCTATTGTGCATTAGCAGGTGCATCACGAGCAGGTCTAAGGAGGTGAAACTTCCCTTCTGTGTGGCATTGGTAAGACCGCAGCTGGAGCAGAGTATTGCGTCCAGCTCTGGGCGCTGCACTTCAAGAGGGATGTGGATAACCAGGAAAGAGTTCAGAGGAGGGCTACGCATATGGGCCTGCAGGCAAGGCCCTACAAGGAGAGGTTGAGGAACCTGGATCTGTTCAGCCTCCGCAAGAGAAGGCTGAGAGGGGATCTTGTGGCCATCTACAAATTCATCGGGGCAGGGGTGCAGCAAGGAATAGGAGATGCTCTGTTTACCAGGGTGCCCCTTGGGCTAACTAGAAACAGCAGCCACAAACTGACAGAGAGCAGATTTAGGTTGGACATTAGGAAAAACTTCATCATGGTAATGGTTTCCAGAATCTGGACTGGGCTCCCAAGGGAGGAGGTGCTCGCCCCTACCTTGGGGGTCTTTAAGAAGAGACTGGGCAAGCACCTGGCTGGGGTCGTCTGACCCCAGTCCTCTTTCCTGCCCAGGGCAGGGGGTTGGACTAAATGATCTACTGGGGTCCCTTCCAACCCTAAAAACTATGAAATCTATGAAACATTTCTGTCAGGAAGCCTAACATCTTTATTTCCAGAAGATAGTTGTAAAAAATGCACCTGTGCTATTTACACTCTTCTCATAGATGCTAAGCAGCCAGAAAGCCGTGCTTTTCAAAACCTCATGACTATGCTGATTTTTACCTTTACTTCTGTTTTCTTATCAGTTCAGTTTATTAGAAAATACTGCTTGCAATTGTAAATAATGTTCTGCTTTTAAAAAGTGTCCAAACGCGTCAGTAAGCTGTAGAAAACACTTCTCAGAGTCCTTTAAAGCCACTCAGTTTTTACATTTGTCCTCCCCATACCTTTTAGATAACACTGCAGAACTATGTATTGGCCGAAAGTTAAGGAAATTCTGTCCCTGTTATATTACATTTAGTGTGCTCTAATAAGTACTTCTGTTACAGGCTTAGTAACGCTACCCACAAATGGCTCACTTATGCTAGCTAATGTATGATACACAGTAAGAGAACGTATTTGTCTCAAAGAGCTTCTAATCTCGATTAACATGACAAAAGATGGGAGAAAGGAGGTATTCTTCCTGTTTCCTCCTGACAGGAGACTGAGTTGCAGAGTGATCAAATGGCTTGCCTGAGGTTAAGCAGTGAGTCTGTAGCAGAGCCAGGAATGAACCGGATTCTCATGACTTTCAGTTTAGTTTCACAATCACACCAGCTACCTTCCCCTCTGAGACCCATTTCAGGATCTGAGTAGGATCCAAAAATCTGTATGTGCTGCCTTATGGTTGTAGTGAGTTTGTAGATGGCCATTATGCTTTAAATGGAAAAAAACCCAACCATGTGAAATCTAGAGAACATGTATTCAGAAACCCTGTTAGATCTAGTAAACCTTATAGGAGAATTATGAAAATTGTACTGTGCTTGAAAACGAAAATCGAATCACAATTGAAATTTTGGATCAAGGTCTTAATCAGAAATGATGCTACTGAATTAGATCGTTATACATTTTGAGAACAATGTTATGGAAGCTGCAGTCTTTTCTGCTCTTTTTTTTAACAATGTAAAATGCTTTATTAAGTATTGGCCAAGTTTGCCACTAGTGGGGTTTGGTTGTATTCTGCCATTAGAAGCTTTCTCCAAAAATAGAAATTTGAAGCAGAATCGCAAGAAATTTTCAAAGTATTTTGCTTAGTTTACTGAAAATGCCCAAGGAATATTGATCTACTGCTCTACGTAAACGCTGAAGTGAAGCAGAGGCATTTATCAAAAGGAAACTCTGAGGGCAAGATGGGGTGAGCTGTTTGTTTTCAAGCTGAAAGTTATCCTGTGGCTTTGTTCTGTTTCACTTCTTTTCGTTTCAGAATCGTGACTGGTCAATCATAACAAGGACAAACAAATCAACCCGGGGTGGTTTTGGAAGGATATTAGTAGAGCAGATTTACAGTTGAGCAACACACCACTTCTGAAAGGCTTATTTAGTGAAACTGTTTTCATGCTTCATGCTCAAATTACTCATAAACCAACCTTTAAAAAATGTTGACTGTTTTTATTCTTAAAATTGCTGATGATTATCCGAGAATTTTATTTTTTTTAAAGCACATTTTTACAGGGGCAGTGCTTAGTAAGATGCCTTTTTTCCATGCCAAGAGAATATAGACACCCATGAAAGGTGCTCAAGTAATAACTCAAGAAACTGCTCCAGCGCAGTCATTGACAATATCAGAGTGATATAGCAAACCTGTAATGTGGCCAAACCCTGTTTTTCTGAGTCTGTCCATTGGAAATCAAGAAAGTGGTACAGACCTTTTCTTTCTAGGACTGCCAACAAGTATTCCAGCTGTGGCAAATAAACGTTTAGTCCAGAACACTGGGTGTTTTGCATGTTCTCCACTTTCCTTCATGCTTTATGCATGCATGGTAATGAGAATATAATAGTCTGTTTTGTCAAGTGCCATGACTTGATGTTGTGACTGAGAAGCTGGTGAGGGCAGCATGTGAAAAAGTCAGAAGGCAGGCAAAAGGCAGGGCCAGTTTGTATTTTATAGGTTATCTGCATCAGAGGTGTATAGCATAAGCTTTTGTGAGTCCAAGCTGTCTTCATCAGATGCTGTGAGCAGAAAACCATCAAATGAAGCAACTGTTAGTGTAAAAGTGAAGCCTTTTTGTAACTTGGTGATTTTGTTTCCTTTCTGTCAAATGAAGATTGAGTTTATCTTGGTAAATATACATTGATGCAGCAGGGGTTGGTTAACACACAGTTGCATTTCACTGACATGAATAATGAGCTTGTTCTGTTCTTTAGCCAGTAAGAAAACACTTTAACTTAACAAACATTTGTCTTTGTAAAGTTTACTGTAATTTTATTTTAAGTTGGCCATCTTTATTTCAGGTAATGCTGTCTATAAGAAGGCATCGACATTTCATCATTACACTTGATAGTGACTTCTTTTCTGCAAGCCATCTGGTTAGGACCTGTTGTATTGCTTTTAATAGTTCTGCATCCACAAACATGCCAACTTGTGACAGTCATTAGAGGGATCTTTCTGAAAATCCTATGCAATAGGATTGCAGATCCATTCACTTACTCTGGTAGCAAAAAATTGTTCCTTGTTTTGAAGCTCTCGTTTTCCAGTTACAGGATATCTAATGCCAGGCAGGAATCTGAGCATTTGTAAGCACTGGCTGAGCATCTGTAAGCACTTTATAATATCTTTGACATGCTTTTTGAGACAAATAACTGAGTCATCTTTTTTTCCTGCAGCAAGCTTTGCACTTTGGCATTTCTCTTGACTTTTCATGTCTCAACACATTGAAGAACTTGCTATGGCCAACAGCGAAATCATACTTACAGGCTTTAGAAAAGACTAGAACTGGTACCTACTTAGTGTCTGCACTGCAGTCCAGTTTTATCTGGCAACTCTGAAAGTTGTATTTTTACTTCTCTGGCATTATTATTGCTTCTTTCAATGTTTAGCTTTCAAGGCTGAAGTCATGTCTCTGCATGATGTGGAGTCCTCTTCATTATCAGTACTGGAGGAGGGAAATACAGTATATCTACCAATGCAAAAATTATGGAAGAGAAACACCCATAGGTACAAAACAATATATAAAAACGTGAATAGTTTATGTTGCAGTTTCTGCTGTATTGCATATTGGAAACATGGAAAAAGGCATTTTAAAACCCAAAATTGCTCATAAAAACTTGTTTTAATCATGAAACCTATACAAAAATTATTCTTAATATAATTAATAGAGTGAATTTGGCCCTAAACTATTAGCAAGTGTAAATAAAAAGTCATAACATAAACTAGGAAATAAAACAAATAAAACAAGTTTGAAATAAAGGTATTGCCTTTTAAACAAAGCGAAGGGGAATAGGAAACTACTTTTAAAAATTGTGAAAATGGAAATTTTCATAAAGACTGCCATGATAAAGAAGATCATGGAGTGGTTCACTGTGCTTTTCCTGCATTTCAGAGTGGCTCTGCTGTCCTGCAAAGCTGGGGAACGTGTATGTAGGGAGAAAGCTGGGTCTGGAAGGAAAGAATTGGGGGAAGGCCTGGAAGGCATACAGCAGACAGCCTTTGTATTAGGACCAGGTTCTGCGGGAGAGCCCATGCTCATAAGCCTGGGACTTCACTAAAAAAGATAAAGATAAAAAGACAAGTATCTACTGTCCTCCAAATACAGGGTGTCTGCAAAACAGACTGTGCATAGACTCCTGTAGAGTTTCCAAGGGTTGTTCTTTGTTCCGTTTCCAATAACTTCCTGGAGCCCTGCCTTCCTCCCTCTGTCTTCTGGAACAGCCTCGACTTGGGGGCTCCTCCAGCAGTGTAGGTGGAAATACAATATGTGTGAATTATAAACTCACCAACAAAGAAGTCGCTGGAGCGAACGGCATCTTCAAAGCGAACGTCCCATAGGCCACAAACATTTATTATTTTTAAAGCCTGGCATGGTAACATAGATAACAGGGTTTGGTAAACTAAGATAGGGGATATGGGCCAGGTTTACTTATCAGCATATATTTAAATGTAACATCCCACCCTGTTACATTGGAGTACTCCAGTTTGCAGGCAGAATTTTCAATCTTATTTTGTGTTTAAAAAATGCATAATTAGATATAACAATATAGTGCTATCCCTTATTTATTAGTCATGGTGCTGGCTGAGGCATAGATATTAGCATGGGGTGGGGGGTCAGCTGGGGCTTCATCTTTACACATTAAAAAGATCTGCCAAATTTTATATTGACTTGAAGAATATTCAGATTCCTTTTAGATTTTTCTGCTGGCACGACAGCTCTGCTTATAACTCTGAACCTCAAATAGATCAAACATGAAGGGACAGGAAACACCAAAGCTTAGTATTACAGCAGGCATTTCTGTGCATGTGAAGATCTCATGAATATAGTCAGAGATTATTAAAAAACAAACAGAAAAAGCAACAAAAGGGAACAAAATGTTTTTCTTGGGATGACAAATGCATGCAGCTATGGAACTATCCTCACTAAAATTAGTATTTATTAATATGTTTCACATTCATTTTCTTTTTAAAGCATAGATTAGGAAAACTGGTGCATCTCTGATACAATTGACCAATATTGATTTTTTTAAGGATAGTCACCATACTTAGATGCAAGGGTTTGCATCAGTAATGAATAGTCAGTGGCACTTTTTGTCATTCCTGGAATGTATTGGTTTTCTAAATATAGCACTTCTCCATATGGAATGAGAATGCCTATCATTTTCTTTGCATTAAAAGTTTTGTTACTAAGAAATATTAAAGGAGAACAGCCAGAGCTGCCATTTTTGAACATCAGCGCAATTTAAAATAAAGGTGCTTTCCAAACTCCAGTACAGTACTTGCAAGGAGAAAACTATACAGAGACTTTTGTGTGTGCATTCAGGAGATCAGATGGCAAACTCACCTAAACAGCCTACCGGGGGGCCAACTTCTGCTTTTCTGAGTAAGCCTTGAATGGCATAAAGCAGCAACCAAGTAAGACATCAAAAGATACAGATATGTATGGAGTTTAAAGATTTGATTTTAAAAACACCTTTCTAATGTTTTGAGGCATTGAGTTTCTCATCATTTCATGCTCAGTAAAAGCGGCATTTTCATCTTGCAAATTTGTGTAAAATGTGAACCTTATAAATAGTGTCACCAGCAGCTGACAGTTCCCATCAGTGCTAGAAATGTGTACCCTATTTTTATGATTCTTCCAGCAATCATTCTCCAGGTTCCGGTTCCAAAATCATCTATGAAATATATATCATTTTGCCAAATTTCTTCCTGAAGAACTGGCTCATTTGAAGAGAATGTTATTATTAGCTCTTGGAGATCATTCGTATCTGAACCAATTATTGTGGTTTGAGAATAAAACTAAGTGAAGCAGTGGTCTAGAAAATGTCTAAGGTCTAGAGAAATAATATCAGCCAGTCAATCCCAGTGTGCCTGGGTTTTAAGTGGAAGGAGCTTTGATTTGCCTTCATAATTTAGCTAAAATATTGGTAGAGGCCAGTAGGAAATCCTTTGTGTAACATGGATATTTTGAGAAGAAAAAAAGGAATTTTAATTTAGTCCTGCTGCACCTTGTTGCCCTGTGATTCTAAGATTATCAGTGCCAGTACATACCATCTGCCCAACAATAAAGCCAATAATTATTTAATGATGACGTGTAACAAATAATTCTCCTTTTGAGTCTCTATGCAGGTGAAGCTTACTCAGCCTGTGCACATGTCCCATGCCCTGCCAGCTGGCATGCTTTCCCCAGGAGGGTCTGTTGGGGGCTGCACAGACACCTTGTCTGCTTTCACAGCCCTCTTCCTAAGGGCGTAAGGGATGGAGAGGGCCCAGTCACCATTCAGTACCTCCTAACAGCCTGTTGGGAAAGAGTTGGAACAATGCCTGCGTTACTCTGCTATATCATTTAGGAATGATTTGCTACTACTGGACTTTCCTGGTTGGTGTATTACTTCTGCTGTAATTTCCTTCAGCTCATTGGTAAAATAACAGCAACAATACAATATGGGCAGAATTTAGTTTAGTTAGGCACGCTGGATTTAGCTTCATTTCAGAGCCTGTACCCGTGAGCTTTCAGGCCTATTTTTCTTGCTAATTTTCTTGAATAATGGACAGGGTAAATGCCTTTATTTTGGAAGAGAGCTGTATTCCTTTCAAGTTTGCCATTTGTTGATCTTTCCTGCCAAATGTAGAACTATGCTACTGTCTAAACAGTATCGGGGAGATCCGTGTGCACAGAAACTGGAAGGAGAGGAAGGCAGCTTCTCTCACAGTGACTTGGATACTTCAAAATATTGCCTGCATGTGGATCCCGTGACTTGTCTTCCTTCCCAGCAGTTTATAGATTTGTCTTCAGGGTTCTAGGTGGCCAAGGAAGTGTGTGGGGGCTTGGCACCTCCATCCTTTACATGCTTAGGAGGGGGAGCATAACAGCATGTGCAGCTCCTAAGAGATGTTTCCAGTGGATGTGTTGGGAAGTCCTGTGCAGAAAGCACCTGTGCACTGAGTGGGAACCATACGCGCAGAGGTTGTAAAGATTTCTAGGCACTGTAGGACAAGTTCCTGGTCTCCTTTGGACAACATCATGGGAGGAGCTGAGTGTCTCTGTCTTCCTGATGGAAAATATTAGCAGCAGTTGCACATGTTCACTGCTGCTTTGTGGCCCAGAGCATTGCACCTGAAGGAAAACGCCGTAGAAAAATGCTTAGGGGATTTCTTCCAAATCACACCAGCAGCTGTATGTACTGGTAGCCTGGAAGAAATATTACAGCTTGGAGCTCCATAATGTCTTCTGTATTTGCTGCATGATGGTTTGGGGACCTCCATGCTTGTCTACTCTTTCAAGTCCAGTCCCATGTGGTCTCTGCCCCCTCACTTATCTTGGTTTTTGACTGTGCCGAGGCTCATGAAGGGGATGTGCTTATTCACCATTTTACATGTGGTAGGGTAGAAGTGCATGCCAAGAGACTCAGTTCCAAATTGATTTCTAAAGATCACCTCAAAATACAAACGATGGAAAAATGTGCATAAGGGTAAACTTATTTGGTGTTTTCTTATAGGTATGTGAGAAGCAGGCTAAAATTTTCAGTATGAAAATCAGGCTGCCAAACTTTAGATGTGTCTTGGGATCCCTGCCCATTTTGGACCAGTCTAGCATTATTTAGATGATTTCAGAACCTGGGAAATATAAAGAATTCAGCTGGCCTTAAAAAAGCACAAGTTTATCCTTATAGGACTATATTTAGATTCCTTATATTTTTGTTTCCAAAGTGAATGTAATTCATATCCTGCACAGCTTTGCTCTTGCAATTCGCCAGAGGAAAAACAGCAATTACAGGAGGCTATGTAATAATTTGATTCGTATCCTCGGGTTCAAATTGTCTGCATACCTGGAAACACCCTTGACCACTGCTATCGACCAAGCAGCCATCCTCAGCTCATGCTTGATATTATGCATTTCCTTACCCCTGCCAGAATACCACATCATATCGACCCACACTGGTGTGAAGCTTGGAAACCAGAAAGGCACAGGGAAGCAAAAAGTGATTGATGTGCAGAGCTTATAGTGCGGTTGGAGGTGTTGGTGTTAATTTTCTATTCTTTCCTTATATATCGCTTTCCATTTATTTAGTATGCTGTTATTCAGTTCCTGTTTCCCTCTACCCTGGCCTGCTCCCCTTCCTGAACACTGCAGAATCCACATTTACAGGTGGACTTTGGCACTGGTCTGAGCTCAGCTTATGCTAACACACACCTCTAATGATTAAAAACAATGTTGATTTCTGCAGTTAGTTTTGCATTCTGTTTATTTAAAATGTCATCCTGGGAACCTACCTCTGCCAAACAGGAAAGCTTCCTTCCCCTTCCTGATCAGACCCTCAAGTCAGATGGGAAATTGTTAGTTTTGTCACACTGGCCCATATATTCTTTTTATTGCTGTTTACATCTAGTTTATGATGAAGGTTTTTCTTAGGTGCCAAAGGGAGTTTAAAATCTCCACTCTTCTGGGCTGTGCAGGTGTAATGATAAAAGGCTGGTATGTAACTGCACAAGTGAGAAACTGGTGGTGCTTCAGAACTGGAACTGTTTTTTGTTATTTTGAATGCTGTTGCATTTTAAAATGTCATTTGTAGCAACATTTTCAAATACACACACACACACACACACACACATATATGTATGTATATATATGTTTATATATACACATATGTTTATAGATATGTACGTTTATTTACGTGTGTGTGTGTGTTTTGAAAGGACCCATCTCACTTCGGATGTACCAAGCAGGTTTGGCAGTAATTCTCTTAGCACTGATCAAACAACTGTTCAAACATTGTAACCCTTGTAACACTTTCTACCTGCATGAAGACATTTCAGCTGCACATTTGTGAATCTAGAAGACATTAATTTGGGATTTCTTTTCCAATTCTTGCATCTTGGGCTGATGTCTTTCTTGAAAGTTTCTACCTGAGGTAACATATCTGTAGAGGCCTGGAATATGTACAAAAGCGAAATTGTTCTTTCTTTATTAGCTCAGGATACAGTTATTACTGAGTTAATAGAAGAGGCTTTTAAAATACTGAAATCTGAACTCTCTGCAGTTCTTTTCTTCTCTTTTAGCTACTATAAATCCACAGATCATCTTCATCAGTATGCCCACATCAAAGGTGTCTGTCCCAACTTTTAAACTCCTTTGTGCCACCCCTTACTACCTGAATCTACTCTCTGTTTCCTAATCATGGTTTTCCTTTGAAAGCCTGCATGTCCACAGATAACATACATAGTAACAGTAATTCCTTTAATAATTCAAACATATTTTATATCTGGCAGTGGGTGAGGTAACATCTGGAAGGACTCCGGAGATGAGGTAGCTGTATATGTGGTGGGCATGTAAATAGTGATTTCTGAGGGTAAGCAGTCTGTCAAAACAGAGCAATTTATAGTAGCCAGACTGGAGATTTCTCTGTGGTCACCGTGTAAGTATTGACCAATTCATCTCTAATGGAAGAAAATATTTGATGGCACAACTTGTTGGCATTGCAAATGAGAGGAGATGAGTCCCCTCTCTCAGCCAAGCACTGGGACAGCAAATAGACCATATAGCCTTAGTTAGCACTCAAGTAAAATTAACATGTGTGTGTGTATGTGTGGCAATGCTGCCGACATCACCTCATCTTGCCTCTGTACAGACTGCTCCGTGACGTATGGCAGTAACTTGGGTAAATTCTCAACTGCTCCATCGCCATCCTTTGAGAAGGCTTTATGAAGGAAGAACAAATCACTGACAAGGTGTCTTGTATTCCTGATAAGTAAGCCAAACCATGTAATCAAGGATATCCAATGCTTGTCCATCACTCCGAGAAGATAAACTAATGAAATATGTACCTCCATCAGCCATCGTCTATCTGGGCTAGATGGAAAAACACCTCAAGTATTCTCAGGATCCCAGCAACGCCAAGTTTAAAAGCTTTAAAACTTCCCAAAGGATAAGGTTGAGATGTGGTATCTATAATGTGTACCTGGAGTGAACCATTGCTATCTGGTTCCAACAGTTCCCACAGTTATCAGTATCTGAAGATTATTTCTTGAGCACTGCCAATAGTTGCTTACCTGAGTGAATGAGCCAGCAGCATGCCCTTGTTGCCAAGAAGGCTAACAGCATACGGGGCTGTGTTAGTAGGAGCGTTGCTTTTGGCACTGGTGAGGCCACATCTGGAGTCCTGTGTCCAGTTTTGGACTCCCTGCTACAGAAAGGCTGTGGATTCATTGGAGAGTCCAGCAGAGGGCAACTAAAATGGCTAGAGAGCTGAGGAGAGGCTGGGGGGACTTGGCTTATTTAGTCTGGTGAAGAGAAGACCGAGGGGGATTTGATAGTAGCCTTCACCTCCCTGCAGGGGGGCTGCAAAGAGGATGGAGCTGGACTGATCTCAGTGGGAGCAGATGATAGGACAAGGAGCGATGGGCTCCAGTTGCCACAAGGGAAGTTTAGATTGGATATCAGGAAAAACTCTCTCACTAGGAGGTTGCGAAGTCCCCATCTTTGGAGGTTTGTCTTCCTGAAGACCCAAGTAGACAAAGCCTTGGCTGGGATAGTATACTTGTGGGTGGTCCTGCTTGGAGCAGGGGGTTGGACTAGATGTGACCTCCTGAGGTCCCCTCCCACCCTCATTGTCTATGATTCTGTGAGCTACATCATTCCTTAATTCTAGACTCTACAGCTGATTCCTCCCGTTTGATTTTCCTGTTTGAGGAGGATGGTCCCAACTGAAAACTTTAAAGCCAAAATCCCCCCCACTGTGCATTGAACCTTAGCAAGGCAACAACGCTGGTGTGAATCTAGTCTCTAAAGTAAGTGGGAAGCCCTTTACAGTGAGACATATTTGATTCTTCTTCAGCTGTCTCTTTAAATGTTTCACAACTTTTGCAGTGGTAGTACATTAAAGAGTTTAAAAGGTCTTGCTGTTGCAGTTACAGAGAACTGCCTTTGAAAAGCCATTAAAACACCAGGATACAGATAATTTCTCTGTTTTTTCTCGTTTGTAGAATACACACCAAATGTCTGTGTCAGACAATAGCTATTAAGTGAAGCATGTCCAGAGAACTTAAGTTCCCAAAATTCATTGCACTGTTTTCATGTTCCCAGATCAACTGAAGGTTGACTGCAAGTACGCCTCAAGCAGAGCTAAGTGGAGTGTTCTTCTGGCATTGCTGTAGACAATTCTGAGAGAGGAATTACGCAGGAATTATGAAAAAATGTATTCAGAATGTAAAGCTAGGGGATATGGACTTTTTCAGGATTTGGGGTGTTTCTTCTTTGTTTTCTAACTAATTTTACATTAGGGATTCCAAATCTCTAAAGTACCGAGGGAAAAATCTGTACCGGCTAACGTAGATGCTACATAAGTAGATACTTGGAAAAAAGTTTTCTTTTTCCTTAGGCTAATAAGATTAAATTATAGTAATCTGTTTGACCAGCTGCAGAGGATCTTCTTTTTTTCCCCTCCCCCTTTTCAAGTAAATGAGTTTCAACTTGGTGTGATTTCAAAAAAATAAAAGTCTTCAAAATTGCTCAGTTTACACCCATTTATTTAAATAGGAGGGATTGGACTATTAGGTCTCTTTGCCAATGTAATTGGGCTGTGTCTCATTAAAGACTTTGAAAAAAAGAGTTTCTAAGTTAAAGTACTGTATAGTCTTCACTGCCGAGAGCCATACCAGGTTTGGCTTAAAGACATAATTTTAGAAGATATTACTTTGCTGCCTTTCACCTCCCAGAGCAGAATATATTGAATGTACAAACTCTTAAGTCAAGCTTGCTCTTGTCCGGTTCAAAAAGCAGTGCTTTGCCTTGCAAGTTAATATACTTATTAAGGTTACTTTGAAAGGCATAAAGATATTATTAAGCTGCTGTCTTCTTTGCTTGCATATAATAGAATGCATGCTATTTTATCCAGTGAATTATGCTTCTGCCGCTCTGGGAAGAATTAAAAAGTTTCTGAAAGTGATAGTTGATAATCTAGTAGCCCACTTCACAAAGCATTGCATTTTTCTTTTATACGTGCCAAGAATCAAATTAGCTTATTGGTTAGAAATGTGTGAATGCTAAATTCAGATGGAGATGCACCTTAAACTTGCATCTCATAAGGTAAGCAATGTTTATAATATCAGGTTTTCATGCATCTACAGCAGGGAATCTATTATAAAAAGAACACTGAAGAGAAATAAGCCTGGTGAAACTTGCTGGTTCCTTCACTGCAAAAGTAGGCTGTCTGGTGTGTGAAGACTGAGTTGTTCAGCAAATAGTAATATAAATATGCTCTATCACAAACAAACATTTCTTGAAATCATTGCTAGCAATAAAGAGGGAAGCTGATACTTGGTCATCTTAAGGCTCATTAAGAGAATTGAAGCATGTGGCAAAACGACTCCTTGGGCTGTTACTAGTTAATTTATGTCATCCATTGCAGTTTTTCACTGCTCTGATGCGTGCATTGGTGCTGTTTCCCATGCACACTTTGGGCATACAAACAGAGGCTCGAGTCATATTCCAAAAGGTCTATGCAGAAAGGACAGACTTCTTGCAGTTTTCATGACCTACCACTTCCCGGGCAAGCGCTCTGGCCACTTGGTTCCTGTGTGAATGGTGGTTTCTGCCATCACTATCACAGCTTCCTCCTTTTTCTTTTCCTCTTCCTCTTATTCCATCCCTATCTTGAAAAAAAGACTGAGCCACTCATGTACCGAAGGTGGCAGCTTACTTCTGGAAAGGGCTTTCAGGCTGTGCATCCTACCTCACTCAGGGCTGCAGAGAAGCACCCAAGTCCAGAAGAAAGGTGGGTCTTCAGACACATCCCCTGTCTTTGTATTTCCTTTTGGCTGGCCTGGGCATCCCCCTGCTTAGCCTGCTGACTGCTGGGAATCGCATTTTTTGGTGCCTGTTTCTTCCCATTCACTCAACAAAGGACTTAGGTGGCTAACTTGGGTTTGTGAATTCCACTTCTGGTGCCAGGTCCCTAAAAGTTAGGTTTTAGCAACATTGCCACATTTCAGTCCCTATGTGGATCTGAGCTTTACAGCATTAGACATGTATCTGATTGGGACATTTGTATTTTGCTTAAACAGTCCTGAAATCCAGCTGAAATAGTCCTGGAATCAGATGGAAAGGGTTGACTTCTAAAAAAATTACCTTGGTGTGTGTGCTTGGAGGAAGATAACGAACTCTGCAGTTCAAGCTTTAATAACTAGAGGGGAGCTAAGAAACTTCAAAAGGTTGTGGGATAAATGTTTTTGACAATGCGTCAGCCGAACATTAGACAGAATCTCGGTAAATCCTCTCATTCTAAGTGGTTTAAATTGGAAGTTTGGGACTTTTTTCTTCGTAAGTGTACGCTACATGTCATGGGATCTCTGGGTTTAAAAGATTCATTTCATCTAAAATTTCTGAAATACTATACGTTTTCCTTTACCCCTCCAGGAGTGAAGGGAGGGGAAGTATCAGTAATTGTGTCTCTGTTCAGTCACCCCTTGACCTCGAACCTCACACAGGTGCTCATGACCATGTAATCTTAGTGCAGGCTGGAAAAGGCTTGCTTTTAAAGCATGCAGCCAGGATACCCCTAAATAAATATTGCAATAAGTAAGGTCTGATAGCTGACAAGCTTTCATAGCGTCTTAATCATGACAAGCCTAATGCATTCTGGTAGCAGACAAAGCAATGCTTTCACGTGGTCATGCTGCTGCTTGTTGTTTTTTGTGGTTCAACGAAAAGGACATGTGAAAGCAAGTTTATTATTGCTCTTTGAATCTCTGCCTCCTCCCCTCTCCCACTACTGCCACCTCAGAAAAACCCTTAGGATTTATGTTGCTGTTTCATTTGAGTCTGTATGCATGCAGGACTGATTCTACCTTATTTCACCCTTTACATTCCCTATACAGGGAAATTCCAGGAGGTGCCTACACACACACCTGCCGTTAAGCATTGCTCACATATTTAGTTAGGTATGTGCTCAAGTACCTTGCTGAAACTGGACTTAAAAAGCTCAGCTGGCAAAAATTACAGGTTTACAGGAAGCACTGAAAGTACGCAAACGGTGTCAAACAGGAAGAAAACCGCAGAACGTGAGGTTGCAACATTAGATCAGAACGGTTGCAAACTCGATGGAGTATTCACACGCATTTGGATTCCTAGATAAAGTTTGAACTAATAGGTTGAGCTGCTCAGGAGCCAATGTAGATAGCATGTTGCTAATACATCCCTCCTGCAATCGGTGAAAGTTGAAGAGGATGCAATCGGATTCCTTTCGAAAGTTCAGCCTTTCCTTCCTGAGCAGTTCGGAGCCTGGCTAGCAAAGTTTTCACTGCTATTGAAGGATGATCCTAGACCCAAACACTGTCTCTCTCTTTACCCCTCCCCACGACTGGTACAGTCAAACGGATTGAATTTCACAACAGCGTCTCTGGCAAACTACAGGACTGACACCCGCGAGTTCAAAACAGAGCCTTGGCCTGATTTTCAGAAGTGTTTGGCATTCACGACAAGAGCCAGGTTTCCAAGAGCTCAACTTCCATTCTGGCATGTCCGCTGTGCAGCCTGATTTTTGTCTTTGCTGATCATCCAGCAATTACTGTTGTTCGCTGTGGGAGAAGATGCTGTTTTGTAGGTCTGCTTTCCTGCTTTGGGAGACCATGTCCTGTGGGTAGCGAAGGAGATTAGGTGTCAGCATTCCTCGAATCTGTTTACAGCTCTGCTGCTGTTTCATAGGATGTTGAACAAGTCTGTTGCTTTCCCCCTGCCTTGGTTTCCCCATGTGTAAAGCATATATAATCCTTATCTACCTCTCAGTGGCGATGAAGCTGTAAGGCTGGCAAAAGGCTGTGATATCTCCTAGACAGGAAGGTGATATATAAATGTAAAATATATTTTCAGGTTTTGTGTGTGGCAGATAGTAAGTTATCACTGCTTTTTGTGCAGATATAATAGTAATTGTGATTTTACTTACGGACTTGGAGAATAACTTGTGGTTAAACCCACAAGCTATTTTCAGAACAGAATAAGAAGAAAAATTTTCTTTTTCATTGCAATGATGTTGGCTGCTGTATATAGGTGGGGAGGGAGAAAGCTTTGTTTGCAAAAACAAAGTTTATTTTGACACAGACCACAGAAATGTTGCCTTTCACATTGAGTCTGTAGCCTAAAGAGTAGTGTAGCAATAGTTCAACATCAAAGCAGACTTTCTTAGATATATGGTGTGTTGCAATAACAGCTAAAAAGTTCCCACCAAAAAGGAGTTGTGCCATATGTGAACAGCAAACATATGTATTAGGTTAAAACCATAAGATTTCCTTTGCTTGACACCAAATACAAAGAGAAATTGAGTACCGAGGCTTTAAACTAGCTATGCGCTGGAATGCAGAACAACAGATGAAGACAAAGGCTCCCAAATCTCTGGGCAGAGCTTCACTTTGATGCACAAAATGCACCAGTGACCTTTGCAGTGACATTTATTGCAGTTCCTGTCGGTACTAACGAACCCAGCCATATTTACTGTCATGTCACCAACAAAGCTACATACTTTTATTTAATCATGAAATACTGGAATAAAGGCCACATTTACTGACTTAGTGGGAGAACACCTGAGATTACTTCTGAAGATAGAGTTGACCTATTTTTTAAACAGGAGCTGCAGTTGACTATAAATAGACGGTGAGACCACCCGGCATAAAAGATGACTTTTGTCTGTGTGATCTTCAGACAGTCCCTGACTTGCAATCCCACATACAGATGAAGGGGCTCTCAGCTGGGTCATTCTAGTTTTGTCACAGCATATAGATTATCTACAAATATATTTATAGTTCGGGAACAAAATGCTCTGTAGTCCTCATTCACTTTTACAAAGATCGCTATCAAGCTTCCAAAGTTAGGTTTTTCTTCATGTTTTCTTCATACGCTAGCAGAGTGAAAAAGCAGTAATGATTGTAATCTGAATTAAGGGGGTATTGAAAGAGAGGTCTGTACTTCAGGATTGCTATTGGCACGGAGTGGAAAGTGGAACCACTCTTCTGTGGGCCTTGGTAAAGAGATCATTAAAACTACAGTAGGTAATTACAGTAGCTTTTATTACTGCATCTTTCATTAACTAATTACATTAATTTGGTAATGTTTGTAAAGCCTTTTGAGGACGAACAGCGCTAACGATTATTACCCTTATTATTAGTATTACTCCATGCTGGTCAAAATGCCAAGGTCTGTTCTCCTCGTGATGTGCATGCAGAGTTGCTGTTACAGCCAAGAAGGATTATGGATTTGTATTAAAACGAGAATGTGGCCCTTACAGGCATAATCACTGCTCATCACAATATGGGTACCGTATTTCACACCCGGTGCTTCAAGACGAGCATGCATTCAGAGCTTGAATGGAAAACATTTGGAAAGATTTTCCCTTCCCTATAAGTGTCTCCTCTTATGTATTCAAATGACAAGGAAAAACAACAGCTCCTGTTCACTCTGGCCCCAAATTCTTTATCACATCACTAAGCAGTCTTGCCATTATTTTGAACAGGAGCAAAACAAGCCCTTACTTGCTCAGGAAGTGACCTAAAGGAACAAGTCATTTTAGTTGCAGTAGGAGAACGTATTCCAGTCTTTTTGAAGAACATGTAAAATCTTTGCAGCAGCCACAGCCCAGATACTTCACTTCACGCACAATTAGGCCAAGACGGTGTTGGTTCCTGCCTACTGAAATCTGCCCAAGCTGAATTTTTATGCGCGACATCCTACTCTTTTTAACAATTTCCTGTAATTAAAGTATGAGCAGGCCATTTTTCATGTATTAAAAACTAAAAAGCAATCTTCTTTATATCACCATGTTATATTTGTTCATGTCATCTTTAAACATCTGTCTCTCTCTGTAATTCAATCTTGTAGCTAATGCCTTGTATTGTTTTTCCACTCTGAAAAGTGACTGTAATACTGGCTCCACATCAAATCTATACCATCTACAACCTTTTTTTTTTAATCTGTCACCATTGCAGCCTCAGCCTAGGATCTAAGTTGGCCTGAAATCTTCTGGTCTCGTGGATCATGGAACAGAATTATAAGATTTCATAGGCCAAATTCTGCACTAATTCCACATGCGAAAATATTGTTTCTAAACTCTGTTCTCAGTTACCAAGGACAGATTTGGTCTTACAAAGGAAAACTGTGTTAAACAGTCTATTGATGATGCTTAAGCCACTGTAGGATCCAGATTAGAGCTGTGCTAACTGCTAGCCTAGAAGGAGTAAAAAATGACTTTTGTGCCAAAGCAGACACAAGTACCAAGCATCCATATATCCTTGGATATGACCATTGCCGTTGATTTTAACTGAGAGCCTAACAAATGCTGGTGGAAACATTTCATAGGTGGAGAAAGGAAGCATTAAGAGATTGAGTGACTGGCCAGAGTAATATAGGAAGCTCGTGGCAGGGCTACAGATTGAATCCAGATCTTGTGTCCTCCTTCAGTGCCTCACCACAAGCCCATGTCTCTCCTATTTTGTAGTGCACATGACTGCTTATTTCATATGCGATTCAGACTTTAGGAAGTGAATTGAAAACTCAGAAACGGGGACAATTTGACTTGTTTTCAATTTTTTCCCTTCATTGTTATCAATAAATCAAACAAATGCGCCTTTTTTCTGTAGCCATAGTTCACCCACATTGTTGCAGCAGAGTTTATTATCTCATTTACATTTTTAAGTGCTTTTCAAAGTGTAGGATATCTGGACTGGAAAGCAAAACATTTCATTTCTTTGTTCTCGGGCCAACACAAAGCACTTCCAAGGTCAGGTATGGTGTAGACTTTCAACAGCAAACATGTTTACATGGCATTTGAAAGCCGGTTTAACTGAAAAAAAATACTGTCTTTATGGCAGTGATGTAAGTCAACTCAGCAAACCTGAGAGTGCAGGATTAATTTTGTACCTTGAACAGTCTAACTGATTAAGTAAGGCTTTGTTTGGAAAAATGGAAACTGCTTTTGTGATTCAGAAAATGACCTGGATTTTTTTCTCTTCTTTTTTTAACTACTACACGTTGTTCATCCCAGCAGTCATTAAATGCAGGCACTGATATTCTGTGAGTTAGAACTTCGCGTTTGGAAAGTTTAGTATAAAAGCTTATGTTTCCGTAAAACAAATACCTAGTTGAATCACTGAGGAATTGGGGTAAATGCAGTACATGATTTTTGAGACATAAGTCTACGTTTAATTTTCCAAAAGAGAGGTTGCATTTCGTTCCCAGGATAAGCTGTCAACTGCCATTCGGTGCCTTTTTAAAGTGCATCCTGTGTGAAGAGAGGAAACCTTGTCTGTCAGCTACAGAAAAGGGCTGATCAACCCTGGATTCGCATCTTTACCAAGTATTAACTGAACAAGACCTTGACTGGGCCACACTTTACCTTCTTACGATTCAAAGTCAAACTGACTGTAAAAACCAGTGCCATCTTGGCTATATGCTGCATAACAGACATTTCAGTCAAGCTATCCTTATTAAATATGAGGTTTGAGGGCTTTTCAGTGTAATTTCTACATGTCAGAGGAGCAGAGCAGAATTCTGTTCTGAAAAGCTGGGAAGTTCCTATTTGAGCCTATGCATTAATGAACAGCCCCTTGCCAGCTATCAAACCAAACATGTCATACATCCCAAGTGTGGTGTTATGGGAGGGTGGCACTTGCTCACGTTCACGTGTCCGGTCTGTGGAACATTTTGAAGTGGCCGTCTGGACAAGCTTCTCAGGTGCCGCCCAGTGAGTAATGCTGGGGAAGATTGCGCCCCTCAGCACAGAAAGGGAAGAATGGATGTGGAAGCTTTCTTAACCCGGCTGGTAGTGTTGGCCTCTTCATTTTTGCAGCTTAACACCTGCTTTTCTTTTGCAACATCCATCAAAGTCCTTACTCTGTGGGAGTGCAAGTCTCACACAGGGTAATTACTTACCTATAAGTCTTATTTGTTGGAGATATCAGTAGGCAGTATTCTCACTCCTCCAGCCATCTACTTTCAGGGTCTAGAAGCTACTTTTTTGGAATGGCTTTTACGTAATGGCCATTATTGAGATTTGGCTTTTCTTTCTGATTGTTTTACCTGCCATGCAAGCAAAGGAACTACCTGTATTTTCAGAGGACAGCATTTATGCACAACAAGTGCTCCCCTGTGGCTTTAGGTTGGTTAACACGCTACCACTCTGCAGCTACCCTCACTGGCCAGAAGTCTTAAAAGGCTTCAGCCATCTCAGTACACAACATGCCGATGACTAACGTTCATAACAGATGATGGGAACAATCAGTAAAGTCACAGTGTATTCTGTGTTGGACAGTTTTGAACGGTTATTCCAAGAGTTTTGGTTTGTTGCATGTATACCCTCCTATATAAAAACGTGTTGAGAGAGCATACAACCGTAGTGCCACATGCTCTGAATTTGAATGTAACTGCGTAGAAAATGTGAGCTTCCAACTGTAGAACAAAACTGGTTTTTATTCATTTAAACCTAACGTGGTTTCCCAAAAGATAAGTTTCCACTTACGCTGGCTTAAGTCCTTGTTTACTCTCTTATTCAAACAACACGTGCATGCCCTGCTCTGGCAGTCACCATGTCTGGAGTGGATGGAACAAAGACAAGCGCAGAAACTTGAATTTCTCAAGTTAGTCAAATCCACAGGCCCTCAGGTTTCAGTAAAGTTCCCAGTTGTGTTCAAATGTATTTCTATGCTGTAAAAAGGAATAACAAGCCAAAAGGAGGAAACTTGTTGAATGGGATGGCATTTGAACTAAGTCTCTTCTCTGCTACCAACGTACTGTGTTTGCCTGCAGTGAGATCTTGGTGTATGTAATAGCTTCTTCTAAATTTTCATAATGCAGTCCAGTGATTTTTATTTTCTCCAAGATAAAAAAAAATCACACACACCCAGCCATCCCTTTTACACCACCAACAATCGTGTGGATGAATGAAACTTGCCAGAGTCTCTTCATGAAGGAAATGAGTCTGCTGAATGAGTGATATGAGTGCACCTCAGTATCCCTTTACATCTATAGACATTTTCTTGTCTGCCTGTTTGAAATGTGACAGCTAATTGGTTGGTAGTGGTCACCATTGGTTTCAGTGTGTGCATGTAGAGAAATGGCTTGCTTTTTTAAAAACTAAACCCAGGAATGCTTACCAGCCATGTTTGTACTAGCTATCTCAGATGAGTTTGCTAAGTCTTTCTCAGCTGATTTTCAAGTACATGAAAAAGACCACCTGCCCAGCAACACCTCCTAGCCACCACGGATGTTACCAGCTTATATACTAACATCCCACACCAGGATGGCATCTAAGCCTGCCTTACGTATCTACAAGAGCAAGATTACAACTCGGAGTACAGATCCAAAGATATTACCGACCTTCATCCACACTTTATCCACAACAATTTTACTTTTAATAACTAACACTTCCTCCAGACCAAAGTGGCCCCACAGTATACCAGCCTTTTTATGAGCTACCTGGAAGAAGAATCTCTCAAGGACTGCATCATCAAACCCTTGCTATACTTAAGATATATTGATGACATCTTCATCATTTGGACAGAAAACCTGCAGTCTCTGATTGAGTTCCATCAGAAATTCAACAGTCATCATCCCTCTGACTATCTCTTGAATACTCCAGCACCAACATCTCCTTTTTAGACATGATGATCACTATCCAGAATGGTAAAATACAGACCACGTTATACAAGAAACCCACAGACCAACATACATATCTGCGCAGAACCAACAATTGCCCTACACACACCAAGAAAGCTGTGATATACAGCTAAGCCCTCAGATACCACCGAACTTGCACTGAAGAGAACACCCGGGATTGCCGCCTCACCAATCTTAAAAAGGCTTTCACCCAACAAAGACACTCCTCCAGAGAGAAAGATTGCATGTTTGAAAGAGTCACCCAGATACCACGTGAAGAATTGCTGCAGTATGGAAGAAAAACCCGCACAAATCGCACACCGCTGGTTATAACATATCACCCCTCCCTCAAACCCATACGGAAAATCCTCAAACAATTGCATCCCATACTAGAAAGAGACTCTGTTCTTAAAGAGATCTTCCCAGCCTGCAAACAAGCACTGAACCTCGCTAACTACATCACCAGAAGCAAACTTCCTCAGGCCCAGAACACACCAAATGGATCTGGACCATGCTATGACAAGAAATGCAAAACCTGCCAACACATCTCCACCCCCACAATTACTACACCCCACAACAAAGCCATCAGCATCCCTGCATCTTACAGTTGCACCTCCAGAAATGTAATATAGCTCATCCAGTGCACCAAATGCCCTGATGGAAACTACGTAGGAGAGACCGAACAACAACTGCGCACCAGGATGATGCACACCGGAAATCTATCAAAGACAGGAATACCCAGTTACCTGTGGGGGAACATTTCTCACAAGAAAACCACTCTCTCGCCAATCTCTCAGTCCTAATCCTCAAAGGGAACTTACAAAACACTTCTCAGAGACAAGCCTACGAACTTCACTTCATCAACCTCCTGGATACAAAAAATCACAGACTAAATTTAGACATTGGATTGATGACACATAACTTGCCTGACATCTGACTCCCCAGGTGCCTCTTCACTGTTTAACTGCTATATTCATCCTCCTTTTTTCTCTCCACCCACCCAGCCTGTCTCTCACCCACTGATTCTTCAATTTACATCCTGACACCAACTGCCTGTGTTGCATGCACACCAGCCCAGCCTCTGGCTTTACTATTCATTCCATCCAGGAAAAGCTCACATCAACTGCAGAGACTTCCTCAGCCTGACGAAGGGGTTTTTAAATCTGAAAACTTGCTAAAAACATTTTCCAACTATTTAAGTTGGCCTAATAAAAGATATCAGATTCACCCAAAGAACTTTGTCTGCCTATGTCCTTAGACCAACACGGCTACAACCTGCACCCCTGAAAAACTCTATTCTTTTTTATTTTAAATTTCCATCTGACAACTGCTGATTTAGGTTTTTACATCATTAGATACATTTTGATTTGTAACTTGCCTTAGCAGATATACAAACATAAAATAAAAAATGCAAATCACATGAATAGCTTTTTTCATTATATTAGTGCAAATTTATCATGCCCCGAGATCTGTGAGCATACAAGCCTAGGTACATAATCAAAGACCGGTTTTCAGTATTTCTCAGTGGCAGTGATAGCACAAAAAGGCCCTGGGCAGACTTGAAGTTCATTCTTGGGTCTGGTTAAACTTTTTGGCATTAGAACATGTAGTAGTCTTACAGCTTTAATACTTTAAAGTTAACATTTGGCATCACTTCAAAACAATGTGCAAGATTTATCATAAGTAGTCGTCTTATCTTATCTGAATAGCAATTTTGTCCTGTAAACGATTGGAGACTACAGTATTTTAGTGCTGTGGAAGAGAGAGAGATTTTTTTTTTCTGTTAAATCTTTGTACTCCAAGTACTTTTAATGATTCTGATTTACTTACCGGTATTCCACGTTGAGGAAGCAGGTGATAGCCTTATCAGCATCTCTGAAAAAAGCATTAAAGGAACACAAGTTTGTTGGCCTCTCCTTCACAGCAGGATCTGAGGAAGCATACCTATGCTGTTCAGTTTTTCTAAAGTCAAAATGAGAAGCATAGTATCATTTATTGCACGCCTCCAATGCAAATGCCCATTTTCAGTTGCAGTCCAGACTTTGTTGAAATGTTTCTGGTGGTACAGGACCAATGTTCCAATTTCTCAGCTGTCTAAAGATAACCCTTGGTGCTTCCTTTGTGCATCCTGACACTTCTGGGTTGGTGTCAGTCTAGCATACATAATCTGTACTGCGCCTCGTGTCGGCATTTATGGAATTAATGCTTTTATTCAAACTTGCACACACAACTAAGCATTTAATAAACATATATGTGGGAGACCAGGTGTCCTGGTTTGGCTGGAACACTCCAGGATTGCATAGGCCAGTCCCAGCTGGTTGGTCGAAAGTCTGGCGGGGAGGCAGGGTGGCATAGTGTGTCAGACAGACAGGTGGGCAGGCACCACAGCTCCTGGGCGGGAGCAAGGCAGATGGACGTATGGTCACCCAAAGATGCCTATCTGAGGTCCCTACATCCCTTGCTCCCACCCAGCAGCAGCAGTGCCTGCCCACCCGCTTGCCTGGCGCACCATGCTGCTCTGCCTTCCTACTTGGACGCCAGCCCGGGACTTTTGACCAACTGACCGGGATCAGCCTATGGAATCCAGGGCTGTCCCGGCCAAACCGGGATGGATGGTCAGCCTGCATATAAGTAAGTATTTAACTGGCTTTGAGGCATCTACCAGTGACTTCACATAGAACTATGAAACTTGGTGTGTTTGTTGGAAATAATACAGATTGTCCATTCTTTTGGACAGGAACAATCTTTTCATTATAACATGGAACTAATAGCTGGACCTGGATGTGGAACCACAATTTAAATAAATAAAACATTTAAATAGTTGTAGTGGTAATAGCAAAAAATATTTTTTCAGTGCATTTCGTCTGATTTTAGTAAAAATTGAGAATATCTAAGAGTTAGCTAAAGATAAGATGTCATAGTTAATGTTCTACTATCATAGTATTTGTGTGATGTATTGGGTTTGTACTCCTCAGCAGTACAGATATTAGATACTCTACTGATAGGGGAGAGGACAAGTTCTTTGCTTCAGAGAGCTTAGTTTACATAACACTGAATTCATTTTTACTGAAAACTCAGAATATGGTTCCTCAGGGAGAGGATCATTCTTTTACTTTAAAACAGGTTGGTAGCTTACAGCCTATGGAGCTGGAGAGCTTCAGTGGCATTTTAGTGGCTGGGGACTTTGCTTGGGTGATGGAGATGTGGGGGTGGCACTGTGGGAGGAGGGGGGGGAGGCTGCAGTGCAAACAGCAGTGGCGTGGGCCTGGTTGGAAACGGCTGTGCTTGGAGCCAAGTTCCATGAAAGGAGCCCCCCCACCCCCATTGCAAAGTGTTGCCAGCCCCTGACTTAAAGTATTGAAACACTATGAAACTATTAAATGAAACATGGGTTGTACAAATACAAAGAGCAGAGCTTTATAGACAGTTGCGATCCTTCTAAAGGGGCCTACACTGTTCAAAATCTTCATCAGCGACTTGGATGAGGGGGTGCAAAACACGTTGTCCAAGTCTGCCGATGACACCAAGATGTGGGGAGAGGTAGGTGCAATTAGATTTAGACAGACTACAGAAGTGGGCAGATAGTAATAGGATGGGGTTCAACGTAGATAAATGCAGGGTGCTGCACCTGGGGAGAAGGAATCCACAGTGTACATACAAGCTGGGGAGCTCCCCCCTTGAGAGCACAGAGGCGGAAAGGGATCTTGGAGTCAGTATTGACTCCAAGATGAACATGAGCCGCCAATGCCAGACCGCAGCCAGCAAAGCCAACCGGACCTTGTCGTGCATCCAAAGATGCATCTCAAGCCATCCAGAGAGGTGATGCTCCCCCTCTTCGCGACATTGGTCAGGCCATAAGTGGAGTACTGCATCCAGTTCTGGGCACTGCACTT
>NW_017728991.1:5546394-5566914 GCF_001723915.1 Gavialis gangeticus | reverse complement strand
GGCCAGAAGCTGCTGGAGAATAGATTCAGGTTAGAGATTAGGAGGCACTATTTCACTGTTAGGGTGGCTAGGATCTGGAACCAACTTCCTAGGGAAGTGGTCCTCGCTCCTACCTTGGGTAAATTCAAAAAGAGGTTGGATGAACACCTGTCTGGGGTCGTGTGATCCCAGCGTGTGCTCCGGCCAGTGGCGTGGGGTTAGACTAGATGATCTGTTCAGGTCCCTTCTGACCCCTAACTACTATGAAACTATGAAATGAGCTAAGACTAGAGAGCTCAGTTCTGTTACCGTTACGTCGGGAAGGTGGTAACCTGCTCCTGCTCCTGTGATCAGTGGAACTGCCTGCGTAGAAAGGGGCTGCCCAGCACAGCAGAATCGGGCCTGTCACTTGTTAGTGGCTGCCACAGGCTGCCAAAAACAGCCAAGATGGAGTAATTTCCAAGGCCCATTACTTCATCAGCCAACTGAATTGCAATCATTTGAGTGTTTCTCTTTCATCTTCTGAATTTTCACGTGTGTTCCATGTTGATTGATGTTGTTTCAGGCTTTACAAGATGGGATGGAAAACTATTGCAATCAGGTACGGTCTGCAGAAAAAAAGATGCAGCACAGGGAGCTGGAGACACAGGAACAGGTATGCAGCACTTTCCTACTAGTTTTCTTCCCTTTAGGCAAAGAGGGTCTGCATTTGAAAACAATGTCTTGCTTCAAGACAAAGTGCATATTTTCCTACCAAATTTTCAGCTAGCTTTCTTTTTTTGTTTTTGTTAATAAAAGAGAATTAAACTGTCTGAACCTCAGGGGCAAATATTTATCCAGTGTTCCCTATTTCAGGCTGGCATTTCAACTATTTTAGCTGTTATATGTTGTATTTGCTCTCAAGCAGCATTATTTTTAATAGAGGTTTCTTGCTACCACTTCAACCTGTCATTTAATGGCTTGTGTTTAAGGTAATTATAATTTGGAAACAGTTGGGATAAAAATAATCTTTCCTGTTGATCTTCTGCATTTGTTGCTATAGTATATTGCACATAAATGGCTCCATATGATTCACACTGCTAAAACTATCTTGAACATTTCAGTGAAAATAGGGATTTGTAACATTCTGTTTTCCTCAGTCTGTTCTGTGGAAAAATATACTTTATGCAATTTACAGGTGGGGTAAACAGGTATTATCTGTTTTCTTAAGTAAAATTATAATGGAAATGTGATGTGAAATGTGCATTAGAGCCATGCCCTAGATTGGAAGCAACAAAAGTAGTGAAGGACTAATCCTATGGCCTACCCCTCTGCCCCCACAAAAAAACAAGAAACACTTGTGAAATGCTTCCAATCATGGTTTGCCAAGTACCCACCGCTTTCTTTCCATGTAAGATGCTGTGTCTTTACTTCCAGGACTAATCATGTTTTGGGGTGATTATCATGAGAAAGAAATCGTTGCAACGTTAGGCATAGGTTATTGCATTCAGTACTGGGGAGCAGGCCTTCTGGCACGTTGACATACTCTGTTTACCTGCGGCTATGCGCTAAGACAGTGGCAGAGTCTGGAACAGCACCCATGGGTCTTGATTCCTACTCCCTGCTCTGCCCGCCAGCAAGCTGCCCAGCGTCTCACGTGGGTGTGCCACAGGCTCTGCCTACTCTTTCACCCCACTTCGTGCATTCCTTTAACTCTTTGTCTAACTCACTCTCCATGTCAGTATCTAAAAAGTTTCAGTTTCTGTTGGTGCCTGTATTAGTTCATGCTACATATTAGCTCTCAACTGAGTGCTTCGATCATCCCCAACCAGTGGCTGTCCAGCCTCCTCTTGAACAGCTCCAGTGATGGAGAGTCTCCAGCTTCCCTGGGCATCTATTCCACTGCCTCACTATTCTCACAGTGAAGAAGTTTTTCTGGATATCCCATCTAAATCTCCTGTGCGGTAACTTCAAGCCATTGGTCTGCATCATTCTCTCTGCAACAATACAGAAAAGGTGCTTTCCTCCTTCTTCATGGCAGCCCTTCACGTTCCTGAACATTGCTGTTATGTCCCCTGTTAAGCACCTTTTCCACAAATTGAACATGCTTAGCTCCTTCAGCCTCTCCTCATATGACTTCGATCAACTTTGTTGCCTGCCTCTGGATCCTCTCTAACATCTCCATGTCCTTTTTAAAATGTGGAGCCCAGAACTGCACACAGTATCCAGATGGGCCTAACCAGTGCTGAGTTGAGAAGTACGATCACCTCCCATGTCTTGAACCTCATGCTTCAATTGATGCACCCCAAACTGCATTTACCTTTTGTGCAGCTGCATCACACTGCAGACTCGCATTGAGTTTTTGACGTACCAAGACTCCCAAGTCCTTTTTCATAATGCTGCCATCCAGCTAGGTGTCACCCATTTTATATTTGTCCTTTTAATTATTTCCACACTAAATAAATGGACAACCAGCTGAGCCCACGGATCTGTTTTATTGCAGCATCACACTGCTGGAGTTGGAGTTCCATTTTAATTACTCTGAATTGTCGAGTCCAAAATGGTTTCTACTTGGGTTTACTACATTAGTACTGGAAAAGACTGACATACAGCCCCAGTGACTTAAGCAACTGTCTTGTCCAAATATTCCCCGCATTTGTACTGAGGCATTTTGAATGCACTGGGTCTGTCAAACATATTTGAGTTCGATTTTCTTTTTAACATATAAAATGTTCGGTAGCTTTGTTGTTAATTCTCTCCCTGTGACTGTTAATCTGTTAGTTTAATCTACCTCTCCAGAAGTTCAGTGTCTTAACTTGCTTCTCTGTGTTATTCCTTTGCTGGACTACCCATAAACGCAGTCAGAAAAGGGGCAATAACAGTACCAGCTTCAGATCAGCTGATTTGGCAGTTGTGATCTTCCAGGCAGTTACTTGGAACTTTCTCCTACTCTTACCAAATATCATTGTCTTCATACCGCATTGCATAAAGGATCGAAATTTGCCTTGGCACTATTACAAAGGACAGTTTCTTGGGCTTTTTACATGTCTGCTCAAAAAAAGGCGGGGGAAGGGGGAGGTGGTTTAAACTGCTTCTGTTTTTCATTAAGAGTAAAAATCCTGTGTTTTGATTCTATAACAACAACAAACAAATGAATGAGACATGAAAAATATTTTGTTGTGCTTTTAATTAAAAACAAAAAGCTGTTTCTTGTTAAGGCTTGTTGGGTGGTATCTTAGTGCTCCATGTTTGTCTTGTTTCAATGGGACATCTTTATAACTCTGTTGTTTCCAAAAGTGACTGACAAATTCGCTAAATTTTAACCCTTTGATAGTAATCCTGTTTCTTACTGATGCAGAATTAACTTAGTCCTTAACATTTATCAAGACAGAAACAATCAGGTACTTGCATATGAAGATTATCCTAAACAAAAACCTATATTAAAAGAACACGGAGGCTGGAGAGCAGTAACGCTACTAGAATTAAGCACTATTGATTTGTATGGAGTTCTACAGAAACGTCTGCATTGTTCATGTACCAAAGCATTTTGTTTGCTCGTTTGATTACCAGTACACCTTGAGCAAATGTGTTCATGCGCTGTCCGTGTCCTTTTCCCCAGATATTATAGCTCACTTAGCCCCATGAAATGGCTTAAGTCACTCAAGGTATTCCTTGTAGTACACGTATTACATTGTCCGCACTGAGTCTAATTTACCATCATACTGCCCACTTCTGTAGCCTTAGGCTAAGGTCAGAAATTACACATAAACCAGTATAAGTGATCAGAAGCCAGTCTAAACCTGTAACAGAACAAAAGGTCAGTGCACATACACTGGTTTCAAAATGACGGAGTCTGGTTTAAGATAGACTTGGAAGGATGCGGTATCAGATTTAATCGCTTTAGGTTAGACTGATCTATTAAACTTCTGTTCTAAACCCCATTCCAACATAGGTTAGGCTGCAGTTGCCCAGCATCCCAGGATGCTTTGCGGCCCCTACCTTGCAGGGCGGGCAGTCTTGCCTCTGCCACAACTCATCTGCTCCAGCTGAGCCAAGCAGCAAAGGCTCTGCTACCCAGCCTGGCCATGGGGGGGGAACAGAACCCCACCCCAGTCCCCCAGCTGGGGTCTGCACATTGTGGTGGGGGAAGCTTGTCAGCTTCCTTTCCCTTCCCTCTCTCTCACCATGGAGATGTGGGGAGCTGGTGAGAGGGCAAGGCTGGGGCAATTGCAACCTGGCGGAGCTGGGAGGCATGCGGGAATGCCCCTCTCCTTCTGGCCTTGCCCAGTGCAGACATCTACCTAACTTGGCCAACTGAAGAGTGAATGTGAGTTGTGTTCATTAACTGTCTAATCTGCACAGTCTAGAGCATCCTGCATAGATTGGATCAATTCCACGTTAGGCTTCTTGACTATCTGCACTTAGTCTTAAGTACCTCCTAAGTTCCTCATAGCCTTCTCTAGCCTTCACTAACCTAAATAATTTTACGTCTTCTGTATAATTATATTTTGCCCTCTTACTATTAACTTCATTAACAAATAAGAGGCAAGTAGAATTTGCATCAGTAGATTAGAGAAACATGTTTTCCCTATTGAGTTCCTGGACCATTAAAACAGCCCCATGGAAATTTCTACATGCTTCCTACAGCCATTTCTTCTTCAAAAAAGGAAGTTCTGGCTGCAGAATAACATGCAAACGTTCTGTATTCCATGTTGCCTAATGTTGTTGTCTTTAATAACCGCATATATCCAACACAGGGTCAACATTGTCTAAGAGTGCATTCAGGATCTCTTATGGGAAGAGCTACATCCTGCACTTTATTAAGGAAGGAGTGTTTTTGAATAATACTGCTTCTTGTCAAATAGTCATCTTTATAGAAGTCTCCTTGTTGCAGCAGCCTTATATTCTACATGTGGCATCAGTTCATGGCTTAAATTCCACTAACTTCAATTATAGTTAAGCATATGCTTCAATTTAGACACGTATTTCAGTGCTTTGCTAACAATATGAACTTAAACATGTGTAAAGTGCTTTGCTGAATTGGACCTATATATGCAGCTATGGTAGTTATCTCAATGATTTTCTTGCTTTAACATCTTTAGGATTTTTTGTGGGGGGGGGGGGATATTCCATTACATTTCAGCTTCTGTTTTTTTATGTAATTGAGAGAACCCAAAATATACAAATGCTTATGGCTGCTACAGTGCTCTTAAAGTTGGGAACCATACCCTATAAAAATTTCAGAAGGTAGATCTCCCTAGTACTTTACCATTTTGGACACACAATGTTTTTAAGTTTTCAAAGGATCCTGGGTAAACTGTATGCTTGGGGAAGATGGAGGAAAAATAAAGATACTTTATGCCAATCAGCAAATGAACAGTGTAATACAACTCCTACTGTACATAGCTGAAGATGTTTAAACCATAGCAATCATTCTTACGGGTGAATCAGTCAAGTCACAAAAAGAGCCTTAAAGGAGAGAGAGACCACGCAGACAGAAAATCAATTATGTACAATTCATGAATATTTTTGAGGGCGTGAGGGAGACTTCCAATACAGATTTCCAAGCCTTTAATTTCCATTTTCTCAAATAGATTAAAACAAAAGCAGAGGGGAATTACATGACTTAGAGTTATGTAGAGGTATTTGGAGGGAAATTCACTTAACACAACAAAGCCACTCAGTTTTCTTCCAAAGTGTAAAATGAAAACAGGAGCAATAACTGCAAGAAAGCTATGATTCAGTAGCGTTTATTGAGTTTTCATGTTTAATGCTTATTATTCTGACTAGGTTAATTTTTTATGACTGTTGGATATTTACCACATCCAGTCTAACTTTTGGTTTCCATGCCAACTAAATATATTTGTTCTCAGAGACTGCTATGATGCATCATTGTGAATTTTTGGTTATTATGTAGCACAGAGAAACTTTTAACATTTGCCACAACTTGTTCTCAGTGGAAACTTCAACAAGGCCAGTATTTGCTCTCTTCAGTTTCCGGGACCGATGAGCAAGGAATCAGTGCATGCAGGCAAGGGAGATGCATTTAGAGCGTTCAGATGCCCAGCAACTTGCTTCTTTGTAAAGCCCTCTGTGACAGTGGAGGCTAAGGCTGTGCAAAACAGCACCGTTTCATTTTGACTTCCATTTCACCAGGACAGTGTTTCATTTCGAGTTTTGTTTTGTTTTGAAACCACTGTTCCATTTCATTTCGTTGAAACTGTTTCGCTGTTCCAACGTTTCGCCCATAGGCTACAATGGGGAAGCATGAAACTACCTATGACTTTGTCATTTCTTGCCTGATTTGGATGAAACTTGCCGGGATGGTAGCCCCATTTGAGGCCATGAAGCCTTCCAGCTTTCAAGGAGATAGGTGGAGGGGTTTCTGGCAAACCGTACCTTAAAGGCTTGAAAGCAAAACTCGTGTCACTTGTGTGTAGCAGAACGGTAGCACCAGCAGCATCTCAGGCAGCCTAACAGTCACAGTCAATATCAGAGCAGGCCTTCATCCCTCCTCCCCCTCCCTCACCTTATTTACTGTTCCCCTGCAGGCAAGCCCAGCTTCAGCTTCGAAACTCAAAACATTTTAAAACTTTCGAAATGTTTTGACTGCCCTCATTTTGTTTCAAGGCTGTTTCAAAGCCCTTTGTTTCATTTCAATTTTGCTCTTTTGAGCTTGAAACGAGTCAAAACAGCATTGAAACGAAACAGCCGGCAAAATTTTGCACAGTCCTACTAAACATACATTTTTATCGCCTATATTTAAACTTTTACTGTCCAGATTTCTTCTGATGCTATACGAGATGCTATGTCACCATGGCAATGAGCTACAGTGATGTAGTGTCAGTGGATGCAAACCGTGATGCTCATTGCTACTGCACAGTAACTGCTGTGCAGTCCTTTAGTATGTGCTAAACCTTTAGCACGTACTAAATGACTTTGCAATAATAACTGCGCAGTCAGGTGCACATGTAGACATGCCCAGTGTGTATAACGATTAAGCACATGTACCATGCAGTTGTAAAAGTGGGACAGAAGGGTGTAGGGATAGGGGACAGTTTACTTAAATATAAAATTGATTTTTAAAACCTTGAGATATCCCTAGAGATGAGATGCACCCACTCAATCAAATCAGCCAGACCATGAGAAAACAATAGCATGCCTTAAATCTTAGGACTGGTAGACCCATGGTTGGGCTTCTTCATCAGAATACCCAGCCACCAGTCTCTTTCTGCTGTGTCAGTGGAACTACAGTGCCACAGATGACTGCAATCACCAGAGTATTTTTTTAAGTCAAAACTGGCACCTGGGATGTCCAAATGTTCTCAGAGAATAGCCCTACATAGAGCACTGTAAGAGTACTCTAACATCAGGGTCCAAAAGCTACACATTCCTGTAGCAAGTTCTGCATTTTAAAGTAAAGGATACAGTTTTCCTGTCAAGTACAGGGGGCAGGCCCTTGCCGGTCACTCTTCCCTATACACCCAGAAGCAGTCAGAGCTTCAGCAAGAACCTTCTGTTGTGAAACCTGGAAGAAAACAGCAAACATCACACAGCAGAGGTGCTGTTATATTTGTGCCATGTCCTCCAATTGCTTCAGCCCACCAGACTTAACCTTTTTGAAGATTGCTACCACAGAAGCAGGAAGCCAAGTCTGAATCTGGATGATGTTTAACCAGAAAAGTGACTCCATGTTATAAGCCCTTGTATGGTTGTTGGCTGCAGACTACCCTGATTAATACTTGGAGCTGCAGATTCTCTGGTGATGATGAAGAAAGTGTGATGGCAAGGTGTTTCCATCCATCCTCTATTTCAAGATCAGTTGTTGGCATTTCAAGAGTCTTTCTAAAGCCTGTTCTTGAAGAGCACTCATTTTTCTATACCTTGGCACCACTCTGTGTTGCTGCTTGGGGGGAAGAAGCTTACTTCCCTGCTGTGCCTGCTTGCATGCTCATAAATTGTTGCTCTGCCAACATCTCAACTTCTCAGCTGGTCAGCAAGGAATAGGGTACATAGTGAAATGAAGATAGAAGGAGCAGCCAAAATAACACAGCTCTTTGTTAGCTGTAATGTTTGTGCCACCTGTAACCTCAGAATCCAGGGAAGGCACGACACAGAACTTTCTTGCTCATGCTCATGGGGAGCACATTTAAAGTCTCATTAATTTTATTGAAGCAAAAAATAATGTAGAAGAGCAATATATGGGCAGTCAATAGGAAGAGTGGTACAGTGGTATTAGCACCCTGTCGGTATAATCTGGGAGAATTCTCCCAGGTTTGTTTTCCTGGTAGAAAACAGAGATGCCTGAACAGACGTACAACAGAGAGCTTGTAGCACTGTTGCTGAGCAGTCAAGGGCCCCTGTGCACACATCTCAGTGTGCTCTGCAGAATCCCTCAGTCTGCCTGGAGACAGATGGCAGTAGGGCACAGGACAGTCCTGACTGGCTGACTCAGACTGCTCAGGGCTAGCCTGTGTTTCCCTGCAACACAATTTTGGGATTGTGAAGGGGGCTTGTTTTGCTGCCTGCTCAGTTGGAGCAGTAAAGTCCAGTGGGCAAAATGCTGTCTCCCTGGAGGGTGGAGGAGGAAGAGGGCAGGAGCAAAGTACCCCGGGCTGTTCAAGAACTGTGTTGTGGCTTCTCTCAGAACATGTATGGACATTGTTTCCCAGGAGGAACTCTCCCACAAGTGATTTGGGTTGTTTCTGGGTTATTTTTCTCCCAGAGTGGCCATGTTTGCTCTGAGAGAAAAATCCTGAACATCTGTATATTCTTGGTTTTTACTGGGAGGGGCAATGACTGAATGTCTGTACATGGCCTTTGTGCATGTAGTGCAAGATAAACCTCTCTTAGTTCAGCTTTCTCATTAATTTTGGAGCTCACAGTTAATTAACATAAAGTGGGTATTGTAATTTAGAGCCCTATTCTACCATCTCCACGTTGACTATTGTTTCATTACACAAATAGTTCCATCAATTTCAGTAGGACCACTCATAAGGCATGAGCCAGACCCAGAGTTTTGTAAAAATATCAAGATCATTGTCATAAATAATAATGTAGTATACGAAAGAAAAAATAAATAAAAACATTGACATTTTAACAAAAATTGGTTGCAGAATTTGGTACTAAATAATAACCATTACCCAGTTACTGATTCCTTTTTGCCTGACATTATCCTCTGGAAGAATAAGGTTCTAGACTAGCAGAAAAGACCAATGTTCAGATGATGGAAAACAGATTTTCAGATAGGATTTGAAAAGGTTTGGAAATCAGTGGAGCTGAGACATATAATGAAGTTGTTCCATATGCCAGGGAAGAAAGCTCCCGTAATAATGGAAAGGTTGTGGGAGAGGAAAAGAGGAAGGTGATGGTAAGTAACTTTGGTAATCAAACAGAACCTGCTAGTTAAGTACAAAGGTGCGACTATTCCATAATATCAAATGAATTGCTGGATTGAAGCAACTAGCTGGAAAGGGGAAGTGAAACAGGAGACTGAGTATAAACATAGTTGAAAGGGGAGAGAAATTTTACCAAAAAAAATAGAAGTAAAACTGCTCATATGCAGGAAATACAGAGCATGTTAAAATGTCAGTTCTTTGTATCATTCCTGTGAAATACGAGTGAATAGAATGAGAGCTTTCCTCTTTTTAGGGTTACCATGCAATACTAGGGAGTGCTTCTGCCTGCATGCAAACAGATGAGGGAATTGTGTTCATTCTGAACAAACAGATTTTTGGGGAAGTATTTAACGTAGACCTGCAAGGGGAGAATACAGATAGTCAGAGGAGGGGAATGGTATACTTGAATGAGCTGAATGTGCAGAAAAAGGAACAGGAACAAGGTGAAGGAAGCCTCTTTTGTCCTACCCATTGTTTGGAAGAGGGTGAGATGCTAAAAGAAGTATGCCATGATAGCAAGGGGTCCCGTTCCTCTCTCCGCGGTGTAGAGTGCCTGGCTGCAATTAAACACAATACAGGTTCTTATTTCCAGGATTTAATACGAGCTGGTATTGACAGCATACTTCTATGCTGGCCTCTACTTTGTCTATGTTTTTATCCTAATATAGTCCATGTGTTTGTTTTACAATCCACACCCGCAGCCATTGGTGGAAATGCACGTACAGTGTGTAGCAGCGTCTGTTTTCTGGACCAAGCAAGGACTTCCAATAGAAATGCTGAAATATTTGGAGGTGGAAAGACCCAACAGTCTTACCAGTTGTGCTGCTTTAAAGAAGGGGTGTTTGTTCTGAAGTTTAGATATTGTTCAAATGTTATTTTGTAAAGGGGTGGGAGGGAGGGGGATTGCTGCTGTGTACAAAGATGTTGGCTAAATTTTTAGGCATCCTGAAAATGTCGGGCCTCATCCTACATGTCCCTGAACCCCGTAACTCTCATCAACATCAGTGAGAGAATCACTGAGAGCACCCAGCACCCTGCGAGATCAGATGAGAAGGCCGTAGTGACTGGAGGGTAAAGCTAGAGTATACGAGTAAGTCCCAGTGGTGGTGTCAAAATTCTTACAACTGTATTTTGGACTGAATTATTGTGATATCATCTTAGCATTTCATTGCCATTGACTGAAGCATGAATTAGTTGCATGTGTTTGTCAGGCCATCCCTGTGAAGAACAACTAGTTTAGATTTCTGTTCTTTGCTCCAGGTCAGCATGTGCTGGGAGCACCGTGGAAGCCTCTCCCTTGCAGTCCAGGAAAGAGAGGGCCACTCTTTGCAAGCAGTTGTTTCTTTAGTCACTTCAAGAGCAGCAGATACATGAGCTGAAAGAATAGCAGTGATGGGTCCTCCAGGACAAGGGGTGAAGGAGCCAGGGATCCTTACATTCCAGCAGTGACAATGGAGGACCCCTCAGGACTGAGAGGTGGAGGCAACAGTGAGAATTTTTCTAACCACAGCATTCCTAGTTACTCTGGTGTTGACAGTAAAAGCTTTTATTCCTATCCAGCTTGTGTAATCCCAAGAATGTTGCTCTTGCCATATGCAGCCTGCTGGGTTTTTTTTTAAAGTTTTGCCTGGCTTCTCTTCCTTTGCAGTTATGAATTATATAGACTCTTAGTGCTTAACTACAAACAGAGGATTTTCCAGGTGGGGGATCTGGGTTAAGAAAAGAAAGATATTGAAATACAAGCCAGTGAAGTAATAAGGTCTCTTGGATGCAGGTTGAAAGAAACTGACTTAGAGCAGAAAGCTCAGGTTGTGCATTGAACATTTCAGCATAACTGGAAGTCCCCAGGGGTTAGTTAAACAGCAAGGCAAAAGGTGTTTTGGACTCTCAAATGGTTTACTAGCTAAAGACAAAAACAAAAAGGTCAGCTGTGCCACCAGCTTATGTTTTATTGAAATTTTGAAAGCAGGATAGTTTCTGTCGCTATATTTATTTTCCCATCATGGAACAACATGGTGCCTGTTGGACCAAATCACGCGTTTGTCGGGTCTTGCTCAGTTGCTGTTTTCAGTTGAACAAATTCCTGAAGTTTCTGATGCTCGCTTGTAACTTTTGAAAACTTAAGAACAGTGCTGTCAAATTACAGTATTTCTTTAAATCTGTAGGAACCAAGTTTCAACACGCATTTCTGAGTGTGGGCAGAAATTCCAACCTCCCACCCCTGAAATAAGAGAATATGCGCACTAAATAGCAAAGAGGATTGTTATTGTAGTCGGTCGTGAAAATAAGGCAGAATGATCAAGCATGTTTCTTGTTTTCAAAAGTGCTTTGGGGAATCCGGAATTCAAGCCTGAGACGAGCAAGTTGGGATGCTTACCTACAGCAAAACTGAAGTGTTAAGGACTTGTTAGAGGGGGAAGAACCTGTAACTTTATGAAACTGAGGATTTGGATAACCAGGGTCGTTTACTAAGGAGAGAGCTGGCCAGTTGAATGATTCACAATAGATGGGACCCCGGGGAATCTGAACAGTTCCAAGGGACTGCAGCTGGTTTCACTTGGAGCTTGAAGAGTCCAGGACCGGTCGCTGCAGCCAGGAAGAACAGAACCAATCTTTGTTAAATCATTGGTTTCACATACCCGATTAGCAATATTGACAATTACATGGCGCTTGCCGGAAATGAACTAATCCGTCTTCACATCACCTGGGTAAAGTAGCTACATACCAGATTAGTAATAGTCACCTTTAGGGATAGTGGTGAATATTTAACACGTGCGCTGGGGCTGCTTTAATCAGAGCAGCTCCAAGAGTCACTCTGAAGTGCCGTGGCGTCTCGTGCATCAGCGTCCCCACTTCAAAATGGCAGCAGGGGCGCTTGAGCTAAAGCTCCTTGAATGAGCTTTAGTTCAAGCGCCCCTGCTGCCATTTGGAAGCGCAGGGATGCTGATACGCAAGACGTGGGAGGCTGCTGGAGCACGGTAATTGCTACGCTCCAGCAGGCTGGATTAATCGAGTCTGCTGCAATGCGCTGTAATTACAGCACGTCGGAGCAGCCATCGCACTCATGTAGAGGCGCCCAGTGAGACTTGAGTAGGAAACTAAATGATTTTCCCCATGCTGCAGAATAGTGATTAAAGGTTAGTAGTGCCTGGGTCCTTTGCTCAAATCACAAGGTAGCACATTTCTTTATGTGTTTTGGACCTTGCGCTGACTCCAGAATTATCGCAGCAGTGTCTGTTTTCAGAGATGAGCATTGAAGAAACAGATGCAAATACTTTTTTCAGACATTTCTGATTTAAACAGCATTTTTTCCTGTAAACCAGATGCCATGCTTTAAATAATGTAGGGATAGATTCCAGAGAACAGAAGGGGTTATTACTGATCGCATCTCATTTGCATAAAATTCACAGAAAACGCAACAACATTTAAAACGCATGAAATGTCACTGTACTCGCATGTTCTGATCACTACTTAATTTCCTGTCTTTTGAATAGTACAGAATTGATAATACATAAAATGCAGCCGAAAACTTAATTAAGTTCAACTGCTGGCTGGGTGTCATCAGATTTTTGCAAAATCCTAGATTCAGTCCTGACAGAAGGCAAGTTTAGGAGTTTCAGTTTTTGGAAATCCTCAGTGACTCCACTGCTTTGTTTCCTTTGCTTGTATTTTGCCCTCTCCCTGTGCTCCTCTGGCTCAAACCGTGTTAGGAAATCTGGACTGAATTGGATCCAGTTTGTGTTTTTTAATGGGCTGCAGAAAGCATCTGACCCGCTCTAGAACTCCTGGTGCCGGCGCGCCTCTGGGTCATCAGCTCTGACGCCTTCATGCACGAACAAGGCAGATCTGTGAGGAGGCCAGGCCAGCCCGGCACCTTCAGAAGTGGAGACTACAGAGAAAAGAAGCTGCCAGGGCTTTTCCTAGGACACAGAGATGAAGATACCGAGGCACCCAGCAGAAGAGATCTTGCTTCTCAAAGATGCTCCTTTGCTTCATCCGTAGAGGAACAAGACCTCCCAGGACTTAGCAAGCTGCCAAGGCATCCCAGAGAAGACACTGCAGAAAGTTATCAACTCGAGCCGTTTGAAAGCAGGCAACCGTAGGAGAGAAAGTTGCTGGGTTTGGAATACGGTTGCAGGGCTTGGCTTTGAGTAATTCAGATAAGTATGCAAACCTTTAAGCATGACATCATTTTATGCCCAGCGGTTCAGTTTCCTCTATTTAGTACAAGGGTAAATGTGAATAGTTCACCTTTTATGTTCCGAACTTGTCACGTGACCAACCAAAAGTCACTTTACTTATTTGTGGCAAATTTAGCTTTCAGTTGCTTCCATTGACCTCAAAGATGATTGATGGTCGAATTTCAAACCTCGCACGCCAGCCACAAACCTGAGTAAACAAAAAAGCAGTGTGGCAGCTTAATATTAAAACCCTTCCTGGGAGCTGCTGGATTAAATCAACTCATCAAGACGAAGAAAAAGAGAAGCTTTCCTAGGGCAGCAGAAGAGCTTTCACAGTGACCTGCCCCATCCAGCACACCAAGGGCTGAAGAACTGCAGTTTTAAACATCTCTCAGGTATAAAAGGGATGCAACATTTGTAGGTCCTAGAGAGGCTATAAAAGAACAAACAAGCCTTTAGGACCAAAACCCTCCTTCAGAAATAGCCCTTGTTGGTCTAAATACATGTTAAAAATGAACCTTCCTCATCACAATTAGCATATATTAGTCCACTTTATGTGGTTTTTTTAGTTACAAAGAAGTAATTTAGACTTTCACCATGATCTATTTTAATCTTGTGGGTCAATAAACCTTCATAATAACTTCAGCCAACAATACCAGCACGTTGCTTATCATTATATGACAGGAAACAGCTGGGATCTTATTTACATCCCATTGTGATGCAATTATAAGTAGTTGAAAGTAAGATATTTTCAACAGATTGCCTTAACAAGCGCATGCAATACAGTGGCATTTTGAAAATCAGGTTCATTACAAAAAAGGGCTTGTAGCTTTTCACTGAAATGCAGCAAGAAATCATTGCAAGAATCAGCCTCAAGCAAATCCTTCAGCTACCAGGGATTGTTTCTCTCTGTCTCTCTCTTTTCCCTCCCAGCCAGCACAGTAATCTGTGTCTGGACTCTGAAGCATGGTACATATTTCTTCATGACTTTCCAAGAATTGCCTTCATGAAAAGCAACTGGCTAGCTTCAGCCTCTGCTGGTCTGCACCGTCAAAAGTGAATAACAACTTTATGAAAGCATGTGCTTAGATTGCTCCGATTGCACTGGCCGGCAGTGGCCTGCTACAGAATTTGAGTGTGCCTATTGCACTTACAGAGCAATATCTTAACTGAAGTTTGTGTTACAAATATTTAAAATGAAACTCATGTGGCTTCTAGAAAGTGTAGAGAGAGAAAATATGTAAAGAGGAAGACTGGCATGTGTCTAGAAGTCATTGCAGATGAAATATGCCCTGATGGGAGCTAGTACAAGAATTTTTTTTTTTGACCCTAAGTATCTGTGTTTGTGTTGCACCTCAGATGGGACTGGGACACATGGCAGAGCCTTGAAATATAGCTATAAATAAGTAGACTGGGACGTCTGGCCACCAAAGTGGATAACCAGGAGTTTTCACATAAATGAGGGGGGAGGCTGCAGCCACCGTTGCCATAAATTAAATGACATCCACAGCAGAGCTTGTACTCCTGGAGCCTTTTGCCAGAGCTGGGGCACCGGCCTCATTCCCTGAAATTCATCTCTCCATGTGCAGTCCAGTTTTTTAAGCATTGCGCTTTTGGGGGTGAATTAGCGTATCGTCTCTAGCTTTGTGGTTGTGCAAGTCATCCAGCACAACTGGTAAAATGGGCCTTTCAATTTTTTAAGCTTCTGAAAATAAAACCATTTAGCTGTTCCAGCTGTCTGTTTCTTCTCTGGTCTCACTAAGAACACGTGTAACACATGTTGAATGAGCACAAATATACATGCATCAAGAACCCCGCCCAAAACGAGCGCTTGGCTCAAAAAATATTTATCCTGGCAAAGCATGTGTGCATGCACACACAGTGTTTTTAGGCACTCGTAGAAATAATAGCATAAATTTATCTGAATTTTAAAAAAATATATAAATCTCAATCATAATTTCTCTCTCACACTCTATGTTCAAAGAAGGTTTTGTTTGTTTCAGAATTATTCCTGTTTTTCTTTGTGCTTGTAAAGTATTTGTCTTTATATTTACTTTCTCTTGGTGGTGTGTGGAAAGGATTTATGGACGGGAGTCTCCTGAACTGTCACCAGAGGTGCCTATCTCATTCCCTTTGCATGATCATTTTAAATAATACACATTTGGCAAGATTTGCTTTTTCCAAAAGAATATAATTGGCACTTCTTTAAGGGAGCTCTAATTCATTTCTAGTTTGTCAAATGTTTAAGCATGTGCATTCTTTAAAGAGAAACTGGAAGTCATAACTCATCTCACTTTCAAATAAATAAAACCTGCCCGTTTTGATTTGTAGTCCTGATGGCAAAACTTCTTGGCAGATTTGAATCAGATTGTATCTGAAACTCGATTAGCATGAAATGGTGTGTGAATTCACTCTTATGGAAATTTCCAGTTAAAAGTTTTAAAGAGCTCTCTGCGAGTCTGTCCTCTAGTGAATATCCTCTTTGGATTTAGTTATAAATTTAGCCCCTAATCTAGAAAAAACCCATAAGCATGTACTTAACTATACGCAGGTGTTTGTCCTGGTGAAGTCAGTGGAACAACTCGCATGTACTAAGCTAAGGACAGGGAAGGTTCCAGTTCAGCAAAGGTGTTTACACATGCGCATAGTCTTGCTGAATTAAATGAGCCTGCTCACAAGCTTCAGGACAGAGCTGAAAAGTGATGTCAGTGCTTTGCTGGCTCAGGGTTTCAGTGAATACATTAACATTAGGAAGATGCATGGTGCTATCCCACCCTAGCTGACATATCTCAATATACCACTACTTAGTAATAATGGTACACGAGGAACCCTTGAATATAAGTGGCCGACTAACTACATTTTGTGTATATATATATATCCTACCACGACACATATCTACAGGAGCCATGCCCAGGTTTTCTGAAAATTTCACCTTCCTGTAATAAAATCAACTAATATTTTATCTTCCTTTTATTTGCAAATGGTGATGCTGTTGCTCCACTGTGATTCTTCACTTTGGAGTGCAATAATATTTGGATATTTTGTTTAGGCTGTCAGTTGTGTTCACTTCCCTTGTCTTCAACCAGGGACATGTTCTAAATCTCTTAGGTCTGTTTTCCTAATCATTGCAATGGGAATGAGCACTGCAGTTTGCCTAATCTCAATTCCTCCTTTTCCATTTCCAGTTTTTAAACTGCTCCACTCAAACATTCCCACCTTTGATTCATTACCTTTCATGGTTATCTGCTTAGGTGTGTGAAGAAGTACATCCAGTTTGTAGGAAGTGACTTAATTTGATGTTTGGCACTGCAGTAGTGTAAAATACATTGCTAGCCAGCCAACTTTATGTAACTGCCTATTATGACCCCTCTATATGAGAGAGCACTAAAGTAACAGCAACCTTACATTTCCCCCATGTAGTAGGATCAGTAATTCATAAAGATGAGTTTGCTGTTCAACTGGATCACGAAATGTGTTTGGATTCACAATAGACATACATGGTCCCACCTTGACTCATTTCACCTTCATCATATCAACATAATCTGGGTGCTGATGGTGCTGGGCACTGATGGTCCAGATAATCTGTTGGGATCTGCAGTTTCCTCCAGGGGTTCCACAGAGGGAGGCGTAGCGACCTGCTGAAGGTCACTTGGGATATCAGGAGCAGGGCAGGGATCATTTCTTCCAGGTTCCAGGCCAGCACCTTCACCCCCTGGCCATCCTTCCTCCACTGTGGTCCCAACCCGACACCTAATCACCTATCCAAAAAGCATATTTCCAGACAAGTGTCATATCAGCCAGAAGTCCTTTAAATTGTCAGCGCTGAATTAATTTTTGAAGGCTCTGGACTTATAAGTACTTTAAAGCAAATGGATCTACTGTTGGCAAAGCATTTTTTAGGATGGCAGTTAAGTTCTTACTGCTTCTTTCTACTGCTTTTTTCCCCCATTTAAGTAGGATCAAGCTTTGCATATACACATGAATCAGAAGGAACAATCATCTAGTTACATGAACATAACAGCAGCCTTTAAGAAATGAATTGTTATGTTTATACAGCTACGTTATCCGGGTGTTTTGAAATTCCTTGGTCTCGATGCTCCATTTCTGTTCTCAGAGATGACTACAAGTCAGCCTCCATATCTACTGTTGTGGCCTCCTCCCAGTAGCATCAAAGTGCATAAAGCTCTGAGGTTGTACAGGAGCAGGCCTTAAATAGGTTGCTTGTGGTATGTACAAGGTAGCATCTTGTGCAGTGTAATTGTTTTAAAGGCAAGGGACCACCGGGGTGTGTTTGGAAACAGCATCCCAGATCAGAGCTCTGTGCTTGGTCCTTGTCTTCATCTGGGAGGCATTGTTATATCTGCCAGAAACTTTTCTCCCTACAGCTGCAATTGCAGCTCTAATCCTCCGTCTAGTTGCATGCTCTTAGAGTGCTAGTGTTTCAGAGGAATTTGATAAAACAACCATCACCCAAACTCTCCAGGGACTCATGATTATTACACAAACAATGTACCAGGGCAACACAGGCCTGAGAGGCCTGAGTCACAAGAATTTCTTGTGTGGCAACACCCTTTGCTTACAACTGGGCCTTTAGAAATGCCCTTTGTCTGTTTTAGGTTGGCAGTTAGTTAAAATATTAATCTTAAGAGTAGGGGAAAGTTAATAAAAAAAAATAAAGGAATAAGAAAATGATTCCTGCAGCTGCTGATATTCTTTTTCCTTACTGCCTATAAATTAGTCCCAGCATGGCTATAAATTAGGCCCTGTAACGTGGCTGTGGGCATTCTTGGGAGGTACCAAAAATGTCATTGGAGCAGTGCATGGATATGACAAAAACAGCAGACATGGTAATTTCAAACTCCTGTGCCTTGGCCCTTAATCTTTAAATTTTCTTAGCTCTTTAGGAGTGTGGTGGCAGAGCAGTTAAAGGTATGTCAAATAGCCATATGATTGCTCAGAGCCCCAGTCTGAAACGAGTGAGGCCTGGTGAGAGCCTCTGGGTTAGGGTCAGAGGGGTGAGCAAATAAGGGTGGTGTTGTGGTGGGGTCTGCTATAGACCAGCAGACCAGGAAGAAGTGGTGGATGAGACTTCTTCAAACAGGTAGCAGAAGTTTCCCAGTCATGGGCCCTGGTTCTCGTGGGGGACTTCAGTCCCCCTGACATCTGCTGGGAGGGCAATACGGCAGTGCACAGGCAATCCAGGACGTTTTTGGACAGTGCTGGGGACAACAGCCTGGTGCAAGTGCTGGAACGGCCAAATAGGGGCCATGCTCTTCTTGACCTGCTGCTCACAAACAGGGAAGAATTGATGGGGGATGTCGTAGTGGATGGCAGCTTGGGCAGCAGTGACCCCAAGAGGATTGAGATCAGGATCCTGAGAAAAGGAAGATGGAGAGCAGCAAAGTAAGGACCCTGGACTTCAGAAAGGCAGCAGGATCCCCTGAGAAGCCAGAATGAGGGGGAGAGGAGTCCAGGAGAGCTGGCTGTACTTGAAGGAGGCTTTACTGAGAGTGCAGGAACAAACCATCCCCATGTACAGGACAACTAGCAAGTATGGCAGAAAACCAGCTTGGCTTAGCAGGGATCTCTTCAGTAAACCAAATCACAGAAAAGCAACTAATAAGAAGTGGAAACTTGGACAAATAACTGGGGAGGAGTATAGGAGCATTGCTCAGGCATGCAGGGATGAAGTCAGGAAGGCCAAAGCTCAATTGGAGTTGCAGATAGCAAGGGACATGAGGGGTAACAAGAAAGGTTTCTACAAGTATGTCGGAAGAGGAGGATCAGGGAAAGTGTGGGTCCCTTACTGAATGGCGGAGACAACCTTGTGACAGGATGCAGAAAAGGGTGGAGTACTCAGTGCCTTTTTTGCCTCAGTCTTCACAGGCAAGATCATTTCCCAGACTACTGCACCTGGCAGCACAGTCTGGGGAGGAGGTGAGCAGCCACCAGGCAAAAGAACAGGTTGGGGACTATTTAGAAAAGCTGGATGTATACAAGTCCATGCGGCTGGATGGGATGCACCCAAAGGTGTTGAGGGATTTGGCTGATGTGACTTCAGAGCCATTGGCCATCATCTTTGAAAACTCATGGCAATAGGAGAGGTCCTGGATGATTGGAAAGGGGCAAACATGGTGCCCATATTTAAGAAAGGGAAAAAGAAGGATCCAGGGAAGTACAGACCAGTCAGTCTCACCTCAGTCCCTGGAAAAATCATGGAGCAGATCCTCAAGGAATCCTTTTCTAAGCACTTGGAGGAGAAGGAGGCGATTAGGATCAGTCAGCATGGATTCACCATTGACAAGTCATACCTGACCAACCTGATTGCCTCTGTGATGAGATGACTGGCTCTGTGGGTGTGGGGAGACTGGTGGCTGTGGTGCACCTTGATTTTTAGCAAGGCTTTTGATACGGTCTCCCACAGCATTCTTGCAGGCAAGCTAGGGAATTACAGGCTGGATGAATGAACTATGAGGTGGATAGAAAACTGGCTGGAGCATCAGGCTCAGAGAGTAGTCATCAAGGGCTCAATATCTAACTGGCAGCCAGTATCAGGAGGAGTGCCGCACGGGTTGGTCCTGGGGCCAGTTTTGTTCATCGAGCTGGAAGATGGCAGAGTGCACCCTCAGCAAGTTTGCAGATGACATCAAGCTGGGGGGAGCGGTAGATATGCTGGAGGATAGGGCTAGGGTTCAGAGTGATCTAGGCAAATTGGAGGATTGAGCCAAAGGGAATCTCATGAGGTTCAACAAGGGCAAGTGCAAAGTCCTGCACTTAGGACAGAGCAATCCCTTACACCGGTGCAGGCTGGGGGCTGACGGGCTGGGCAGCAGCTCTGCAAAAAAGGACCTGGGGGTTACAGTGGACAATAAGCTGAATATGAGCAAACAGTGTGTCCCTGTTGCCAAGAATGGCATCCTGTGCTGCACTGGCAGGAGGTCAAGGGAAATGATTACTCCCCTCTATTCAACACTGGGGAGGCC
>NW_017728991.1:5539798-5541394 GCF_001723915.1 Gavialis gangeticus | reverse complement strand
TCCTTTTCTAAGCACTTGGAGGAGAAGGAGGCGATTAGGATCAGTCAGCATGGATTCACCATTGACAAGTCATACCTGACCAACCTGATTGCCTCTGTGATGAGATGACTGGCTCTGTGGGTGTGGGGAGACTGGTGGCTGTGGTGCACCTTGATTTTTAGCAAGGCTTTTGATACGGTCTCCCACAGCATTCTTGCAGGCAAGCTAGGGAATTACAGGCTGGATGAATGAACTATGAGGTGGATAGAAAACTGGCTGGAGCATCAGGCTCAGAGAGTAGTCATCAAGGGCTCAATATCTAACTGGCAGCCAGTATCAGGAGGAGTGCCGCACGGGTTGGTCCTGGGGCCAGTTTTGTTCATCGAGCTGGAAGATGGCAGAGTGCACCCTCAGCAAGTTTGCAGATGACATCAAGCTGGGGGGAGCGGTAGATATGCTGGAGGATAGGGCTAGGGTTCAGAGTGATCTAGGCAAATTGGAGGATTGAGCCAAAGGGAATCTCATGAGGTTCAACAAGGGCAAGTGCAAAGTCCTGCACTTAGGACAGAGCAATCCCTTACACCGGTGCAGGCTGGGGGCTGACGGGCTGGGCAGCAGCTCTGCAAAAAAGGACCTGGGGGTTACAGTGGACAATAAGCTGAATATGAGCAAACAGTGTGTCCCTGTTGCCAAGAATGGCATCCTGTGCTGCACTGGCAGGAGGTCAAGGGAAATGATTACTCCCCTCTATTCAACACTGGGGAGGCCACATCTGGAGTACTGTGTCCAATTTTGGGCCCCCACTACAGAAAGGATGTGGACAAGTTGGAGAGAGTCCAGCAGAGGGTGGCAAAATTGGTGAGGGGGCTGGGGGACATGACTTATGAGGAAATACTGAGGGAACCAGGGTTATTTAGTCTAGAGAAGAGGAGACTGAGGGGGGATTTAATAGCAGCCTTTGGGTTCCTGAAGTGGAGGGTTGCAAAGAGGATGGAGCTGGGCTGTTCTCAGTGGTGGGAGGTGACAGAACAAGGAGCAATGGGCACAAGTTGCACCAAGGGAAGTTTAGCTTAGATATTAGGAAAACTTTTCTCACTAGGAGGGTAGTAAAGCACTGGAGCAGGTTACCCAGAGAGGTGGTGGTAGCTCCATCCTTGGAGGTTTTCAAAACCCGGCTAGACAAAGCCTCGGTTGGGATGATGTAGCTGGGGCTGGTCCTGCTTGGAGCAGGGGTTAGACTAGAAGTGACCTCCTGAGGTCCCTTCCTGCCCTCATTTTCTATGAGTCGATGTCACCATTATGACTCCTGAGATGGGAGTTCAAGCCCCACTCTGGACTTGTGTCGGAGTTATCCCCGGCTAACCCAGCTGTACTTGCTCATTTGGGCTAGGGAATGAAGGCAGCTGGGCCTGGTGCTTGCTGCATCACTCCATTGTGGCTGCAGGAACTGTCCTGCCTTACCCATGCTGGCCTTACAAAAAGATGTTTGGCTCGCTGTGATTTCCTTTTGAATCATTTAAAGATTTTTACTCGGTGCCCACTGAAGGCAACAGAAGTCCTTCCATTGACTTGAGTAAATACTGAATCCATGTGTAAATGATTCATTGATCATTTATG
>NW_017728991.1:5521000-5534798 GCF_001723915.1 Gavialis gangeticus | reverse complement strand
TGAATCATTTAAAGATTTTTACTCGGTGCCCACTGAAGGCAACAGAAGTCCTTCCATTGACTTGAGTAAATACTGAATCCATGTGTAAATGATTCATTGATTATTTATGTGCAGACAAAATCACTTCATGGTTTCCTCCATTGTCAGGATGGAGACAAAAATTCCCATTGATATTTGTATGCATATATAACAAAGAGGTGCTAAGATAGTATACTTCCCTGTTAGATATCCTCATTCTTATGTAAGGAAATCGCACATTGGTCTTTTGAAGATGCCCGTTCCAAGTCCACACATTTAAAAAAAATTTGTGAGTGTTGGAATCCTCATCTAGGTCTTGAACTCATTGTAATGAAAAGAGAAAGGTCAAGCAGAAGGCAATATCCTGTGGAATCTGTTAGGGTATCAAATAATGGGCCTAGAAATTGCTGTAAAATTATCTTTCCAAAATACTTTGCTTCTCCTCAGGTTAGTACTTTTAGAGCTTAGTTAGAAAAGTAGATGAGCTGCTTGAACTACGGTTCAGTAAATGTGACTGAAAAATGTGCTATGAAGGGCAAGGAACAACTTGCAAATTTTGCATATAATAATATCTCCAAGGCAAGCTCCTCAGAATACCTAGATGGGTATTGACAAGTCATTAAACTCTTCTGACTGCATCACTCAGCTGGAGGGCATCAATAGCACTGGAATGAAGTCCAAGAAGAGACCAGATGCAAATAAAGAATAGTCACATCCGTGGAAAAAAATCCCCCTTGCCAAACTTCTCCACTTCAAAGCATTAAAAAAAAAAACAGACATTGAGTTATTTCACTTGTGTGTGAGAACTACAGTACAAGCAGCACTTCCTTGCTTGATCTAGCTCCCACCGAAGCGACCAGAGCAGATTAGTAGGTGGTAACCTCATTGCCCCTTCCTCCTCTTGGCCTTCCTTATTCTCCTTTGCTCTTTTACAAAGGCTTGCTAACATTTTTCTCTTTTCCATGCCCCCAGTAAAACACATTTGGAGATGGTTATCGGTGCTACTGTCATTACTAAGTGACATGAGAGCACAGGGCAGGAGGTTCTTGATTCCTAAGCCTGCAGCCAATATAAAGGGCAAAATGATAGGAGCAGAAAGACACTGCCTGCCACTTGACCCAAAAAGGAGACACCGTTTCAGTGGCGATATTGGTGGCTAGATCTTGGTTGTTGCAGCTCTGTTCACTCGTACCGATCCTGTTCTCTGCTCCATGCCCCCATTTTCTTCCACCCAAATCAGTCCTGTCCTGATGTCCAAATCGGGAGAGATTACTCTGAGAAGAAACTGGCTGTGAAGACACAATCCTGCCTCTAAGATTAGTCACTTAGCATTTAAATTTCTCTCTGTTCCATTTCAGATCACCTATATTCGACAAGAATATGAAACCAAACTCAAAGGTCTAATGCCAGTGTCTTTGAGACAGGAACTTGAAGATACCATTGCGTCTTTAAAATCTCAGGTAAAATCTCAGCATCTAGTTAGCTCCCATTTTAGGCTCCAGATAAAACATGTCTCTCTTTAAAAGGCAGTTGTGACTGGATTATATTTGGCAGTACAACACACTGAATTGATGTCAGGAATAAACTGACAAGATTTCAGTACTTGTCACACGCGCCCATCTTCCAGTGGCCAGGAGGAGGGTTCCCTCCCTCAACTCCTTGGTAGGCAAAGTGTCATCTCTCTTGATTCAAGACATTTGCCTTAAAGATCTGCAGAAAGCAGAAAAGAAATCAGGGATGATGTTTCAGCCTTTCAGGAATGACCTCTTCAGGGGAGGGTGCAACTAGCTACCATCTATTAGCACCATTTCTCTAGGGAGAACCGTTTCAGCATGCATTGGAAGGGACCCTTTTGTTTCCTTTGCAACCCAGACAATGAACCATCCCACAAACCTGCTGCATTCGTTGTTAAATGTAATAATGTTAATGTGAAATATTTCTATTTCTGTAAGGCCCCTGACTTGGTACTGCAATATGTTTTAATAAGGAACAAAAATTACCCCAATTCAATGTGTTACATATGATATAAATTGCAAGCTGCTTAAGCGTGGCATTAAAATTTCATTATAAAGAGGGAATCATGTTCAAGTTCAGTCATGTCTTTCTGTTGGGCCGTTATGTAATCTTATTTATCAGGGACCTGAAACCCCGCCCCCCATAAATTTATTACAAAAAAATCTACAACAGCACAAGGATATTGGAGAGAGGTAACTATTAAAGAGGGCAGGTCCCTGATACAGAGTGATCTGGGCTGTGGTGAGCTGGGTGCAATGAAAACATGGTTCAGTGCAGCCAAATGTTAGTTCCTACATTTAAGAACAACTAATGTTGGTCATCCTTATAAGAAAGGGGGTTTATCTTGGGAAGCAGCGACTGAAATGGGTGTGAGGATCATAAACCATCACCCGAACATTAGGTCCTAGTATGATGCTGTTCTTAAAGGAGCTACTGTGATCCTTGGACATGCAAGTTGCCCTGGGCAGGTTGTATTGGCTCTGTACTTAGCAACACTGTGACTCTTACTGCACACTATGTCCTGTTCTTCCAGAAGGATGTTGAAAACATGACGTGACTTCTGAGAAGAACGAGAGTTTTATGTTCCTGTGGCACTAGTGAATAGTTAAGGTTGCAGATACTCTTTTTCATGAAGAAATTCCCAGTGGCAACGATAGACAGTCCAGTTTAAGTCTTTGTGGAAAAAGAAAGAGTTAAAAATCTACCAGGAAAAGATGTTGCCAGTTGATAGTAAAAAATTGTTTTAAAAGTTTACAATTAACTGGTAGGAAGGATTTCACTGGGACAAATAAAAGACTACTACACATTCCAGTAAGTTAAAAAATGGAACTGAATATCCACTTGCGGGGCTCCCGTTCGCATCAGCAGCATTTCAAAAGAGTAAAAGTAACTGCACACTCTTCGACTGGGTGTTAACCCAGAAATGCATACCTACTGGCTGCATTTGCAACAGTATGCAGTAGTTGGAGACTGTTGGGGAAAGCAGGTTCTTGTCTGAAGTGCAGGTATCCTGGTCTGAAAACTGTTGAAATTCCTCTTTGAAAACACCGGACAAGGGGGCAGGGGAGTCCCTGCACCTGTAAGAATTATGAACGTTTCTGGGGAGCTGAGGCGGCAAGGCCCGGTAATGCAACCCAATGCTGTTAGACGGAAACAAATAGGAAAACTGGCAACGTTTTCTAAAACCTTAGTAAAATAGAAAGCACGTTGCTACAGTGGTCTTCCTCCCGCCCCCTGTACTCTTTATGGCTAGCTAAGTATGAATAATAACCGTTGCACCCATAATAGCCACATGTACCCATAGGGCAGGTGAATACTATTATTAGCATTTTTCAGATCAGGAAACCAAGACAAATGAGTGAAGTGACTTTCTCAGCGTCAGAGCCAGGTGTAGGGTTTGACTCAGTGCCATGCTTCGTCCACCTGTTACATCATCGAGAACAGGTCCAGGTTCAAAATCCATCTTGGCTTCCTGGGATCAGAAAGGCTATGGGTACCTAGTCCAGGGCAGCCATCCTAGCATCTTCCTGTGAAGCATTGTTGAAGCCTAGCTTGTGATCCTGGTGCTATTCTATCTTACCAGCATACAAAGGGTTTAGACAGTATAATCAGTCTGTGTGATATCTCTGCTACATTATTCGTTAGATTTTTGTGCACCATTTTCATGTATTTTTGCAGGTAAACTTTCTGCAGAAGAGAGCATCTGTCCTACAGGAAGAACTGAATTCCTACCATACCAGAAGGTAGGTAAATATCTTCCGATCAGTTTGTAATGTTTCGCACCTGTGGGCCCCAGTTCTTGAAGTTTTACAGCTTAATTAAAATGCTCAAATATGGTTGCAGTTTAAAAAGAACCTTATTTTCGGTAAACAAGCTGTCTCTGACAAGTTACCCAGTGCTTAGTCAGTACTCTTAGAGCAAGATTAGAGAACTTGCAGGTGCATTATAAGTCTGGGACTTGCCTCAGTGTTCGTGTTGAGACAGTGGCTCGCTGCACAGCTGTGGGCCTGTGGGGATGCCACTGCCTTTTAAGATAGAGAATGATGATGCAATTTTTAATATTACAGATCACCTCTTCAAAGTACCGGATCTTCATGAGCTTTAGCTTTGTTTCAAACACTTACGCCCTTCAAAATAAATAGCTGCAAGTGTTGCAACAGCAGTAAAAGACTCTCTGTACCTTAAAACAAATGAGTCATTTGGATATATGAATAAAAAAAACCCCTTCCATTGAGTCTTTTTATCCCTATAGGGCTTGTTGATATGTCTGTATCTCACATGAGGATACCTGTATATAACAGGATGTGAGCATAAAAGCAGATGATATTTTAATGCAAATCATGTAAGACATAAAACTGGTTTGAAAATATTTATCTGGAGGATAAATGCCTTTTGACATTTTCAGTGTTGTAAGCTGCTGATAAAACATGGATGGGTACAGGCATACAATGTACTGTCTCCCTTAGATTATTCTGTATCTAATATAAGCGGCACTGTCAGGTAAACAGAAAGATGTCAAGTGTCCTGTGAGCCAGGTACTTGCCATCTTCATTCTTAGGGGAGTAGATGGCTAGAAAATTGCTAATATTCGATGAGCGCAGTCACTGCGTTAGATGTAGCTCAGTAAGAGCCACAAAAGATGAGCATCGAATTTGAATGTGGTTTATGCAATAGGAGTGTAGAGAGGGAAGGTCACAGAATGAGTAGGCGTGAAACATTAACTTCATCATCTTACCCTTGCAGATGGACTTAAGGTTGCACCACATTGGAGAGACACTTGCACTGCTACCATCTTTGCTGTGGTTAAACTGAGTATTTCCACTGCTAGGCTTGTCGGGCCATGACTACAATCACACAGAGCGGGCACTAACGCAGTCTAATGCGCATTAATTTAGAACCTCACATTGGAGGTACTAAACTGAATGCGCATTAGGAAAAGCGCATTACTTCATGTGTAGATGCACCCATTATTACTTTTCTCTTAATCCTGGTTCCCTGGGATATACCTTTTGTTGTTAACGCAGTGCTGTGTCTTGGTATACCTGGCAAGCTCTTCACCGCAGGAATTGAGTATAAAAGTATACAAAGCCCAACATAATGGGGAAGTGGTCCTAATAAGAGCCTTTGGACACCTCTGCATTACAAATAAGAAGATATAACTAATGAGAACATTTTAATTTTCAGGTAATTGCTGGAGCAGATGACTCTGTTCAAGTGTCAAATGGACTTCTTTCAGCAGGTTTGAAGATTTGGATCTTGTAAATTAAAGAGTGAGATCAGTGGCTGTTTTGTTAGCACAGAAAATGCAATTAAGTTCATGAAAGCCCATCCATTGTTCATGCCAGCATTTTTGAGTTGTATCTTACTTGAATTATTTTTTTATCATTATTACAAATTTAAACTTTTGATATATTGCGTGTGTTTGTGTGAGTGCTGACTATACTTACTGAAAAAACTAAAATCCCTCTGCGAACATGTGTTTTATTACTTCCTAATGTCATTTTTATTCACTTTTACACATGAAGAAATCACGTTCCAATTATTATTGTTGCCCCAAATATTTTAACATATTTCACATTGTTTTCTGTTCATATGTTTACATAATATTAAAATATTCTTTTGTACTCTTTTTGTTTTGACATTGTTTGTGTTCCCTGAACATTTCATTTGCTTAAATAGCCATGCTGTTTAATGGGATTTTGCATTTTCTTTAGTTTGGAAAATACTTCAAGCTGCATCTGAGGAAAAATTGTGTTATGACAGTGGAAACACCACAGATGCTGGATGCAGTCACTTAAGGGCAGTCAGTGAGAGCTCTTCCACCAGGCAGCTGTAGGAAAGTGGGGAGGATCTTCTTCATTTGTTGATAAAATGCAATATTATAACTGTCGGTATGCGGTTTATTCTGAAAAGCTCTGGAGCATGTAGGGATCCTGATTCTTTAAACGTGCACCCATGCTTAACTTAAGTTATCTGAATAGTCCCACTGAACTCCTCAGTGCTTCGTAGGGCTTGATGCCAAGTGGATGCTTAAGAGTTTGCAGGATAGGAAGCATTGAAACAATGGAAAGAAGGCATGCAACACCTGATTGGAGGTCCTCACTGCCTTGCAAATTTTGGCTTTTATTATCTGGTAGGTGCATTATTGGAAGATGCCCATTACTATGTTTTGAATCTGGAATTTAGGAATGCCTCCAGTACGAAACGCTCCGTGTTCTTCCTCAGAGTAGTCTTTGGTCTTAAAAACCACGATTCACGGTCTGGGATGGGAGGAGGAATTCCTGTTTTAATTCCAGCTAGACTCTGTATGACACCAGGGCCACAAAGATCAAACCCTTTCCTGTCTGTCTACACCTTCCCCACAGCAGTGGAATAAGTGTATTGGCATTTGTACAGGGGTGTGAAAGTGACACTACATGCGAAGCAGCAGCAATGCCGCCTGCCACGTGGGGCCCTGGGTGCTACGCCGAGTCATAGTTTCATCGTTTCTAGGGTCGGAAGGGACCAGAGCAGATCATCAATTCCAACCCCCTGCCACGGCAGGAAGGAGTACTGGGGTCAAACGACCCTGGCTAGGTGTACATCTAACCGCCTCTTAAAGCCCCCCAGGGTAGGAGCCAGCACCACTTCTCTTGGAAGTTGGTTCCAGATCTTAGCTGCCCTGACAGTGAAGCAGCACCTCCTGATGTCTAGTCTGAATCTACCCTCTGCCAGCTTGTGAACGTTATTTCTAGTCACTCCCAGGAGTGCTTGGGGGAACAGGGACTCCCCCAATGCCTGCTGGTTCCTCTGACTAGTTTGTAACAGGCCACTAGATCCCCCCTCAGCCTTCTCTTGTGGAGGCTGAACAGGTTCAGGTCCCGTTGCCTCTCCTCGTAGGGTCTGCCCTGCTGCCCCCGACCATGCGAGTGGCCTCCTCTGGACCCTCTCCATGTTGTCCACATCCCTCCTGAAGTGCGGCACCCAGAACTGGACGCAGTACTCCAGCTGCGGCCTGACCAGTGGGGGAGGATCACCTCCTTGGACCTGCTCGAGATGCATCTGTGGATGCATGACAAGGTGTGGTTGGCCTTCCTGACTGCATCCCCACACTGCCAGCCTGTGTTGATCTTGGCATCAATGATGACTCCAAGATCCTTTTCCGCCTCCGTGCTGACAAGAAGGGAGTTCCCCAGCCTGTAGGTATGCTGCTGGTTGTTCCTCCCCAGGTGCAGCACCTTGCACTTGTCAGTGTTGAAATGCATCCTGTTCTTGTCCGCCCACCCCTGTAACCTGTCTAGGTCTGACTGTAGCCTATTGCTCTCTTCTAACGTGCCCACATCCCCCCACATCTTAGTGTCATCAGCAAATTTGAACAGGGTGCTTTTTACCCCCTTGTCCAAGTCACTGATGAAGATGTTGAACAGTGCAGACCCGAGGACCGAGCCCTGGGGGACTCCCCCGCCCACATCCCTCCAAGTCAAAAATGACCCGTCCACCACCACTCTCTGGGTGCGCCCCTCCAGCCAGTTGGCGACACAATTGACTGTGTGGGTGTCGACACCGATGGCAGACTGCTCCAGGATTTTAGACCCGTGGAAGCTTTCTGTAGATTCCCCGCTTCCCTTTGCTGTTTGCTTATTGTGAGGCTGGTCCTCGCCTGTGCAGGTTTTCCCTTCCATGAATCAACAAATGATCCTGTTAATTATGAATAAGGACTCATCATGTCTCTCGGATAAGCAGGAAGTGATGCAGCAGGTGCTTCAAAGCCCTGCCCAGGGCAATAATATGTTTCACGAGAAGGAATTTGCCAAGATACAGTAAATTCATCATGACTAATAAAAGGAAAGGCTCCATGGTCAGAGAGGCGCACCGCAGCAGCGGTTCAACTCTTCAGAAGATTTGAGAGCTCGCTTAGTTGCAGGCAGTGAAATATCTTTTGTAAATCGAAAAGTGTCTGAAATGGCAGCCTTTGTGAGGATGACACCCCTCCTTCCACGCGCAGACAGAGGAGATGAGGTGTTTGTGATGACTGGCTGGTGGTAGGTTTCAAAGGGATGGCAGGACTCCCCAAATCAGTCGGGAACATTAGCAAACTGACACAGACCATCTTTTCAGCGCAGGGATCCCTGAGCAAGCTCACTTAATGGAGGTCCGAGTTTGATTGTATGTGATGGAAACGGGCTGCTAAGATCAGGGATGATCTCAGAAAGCGGTTTGAGAAAAGGAGAGAAAAGCAAATCTCGGTCAACTTGAGCGTTGTGCAACTGAATAGGTGGTAGGAAGTCTTGCAGGGGGAAGAGAAGACGACCCAGGGGCCGAGTTTACAAGGAAATGAACAACAGTATTTCTAGTATTTCTTGCATTAAAATAAATGTCGAGGCTTGTACCTTCCCAATAACTGGTTAGATATCGAGTGCCACAGACTAGCTAGTGCAGGCCCCGTACCTTCAGTTCCTGCTGCTAGCAAAAGAGCTGTTAGTTGGTAGTGGCTGATTTCGCTGCCCACCATAAAACGAGCTGCCACAGAGCAGCTTTGCTGGTACAGGTTTGTGGATCATTATTTTACTCTTTCTTCCATGCTGTAAAAGATGATGTTCAATTCTGTATAAAATCACAGAAATCAGAGTCATAAAATCTTTCCCCACTGAAGAGGAGGGCTGCCTTTATCAAGGTGAAACTCTGGCTCACTGCTGCTCACCGTTCTTGTGTTACATGTAACAAATATGTTTATTTCTCTTCGGGTTGGAAGAAAAGGGATACAGCCCCCATCCTCCATCCAACCCTTTGCTTTGTTCTACAACAGTGCTTTAATTGTAAGGGTGTTTTTTTTCCCAGCATAGCGGATGCTCTTACATTACTTGCCCATACCTCTTGTACAAACAGCTTCAATGTTTCATGCTGTTTCAAATTAAGAAATGGTTTTGCTCCTAGCAGAGAAGACTTTACTGTGACCAGAAGAAAATATTTGTGATCACTTGCATTCCCCACAGTGTTAAAAGTTATACCGATTTCTTTGAAAAATAAACACGGCCCCAATGATAACCAGCCTTAATAAGGATATACTTTTTTCAAATTATCTTAACGCAGCAAAAGTCCCTCCTAAATCGCAGTTTATTGAAGGCAGCAGCCTGTACTGAATTGCATGAGGATGCATTCCCAGAGGGTAGAAAGAGAAGGTAAGACATCAAATATTGTATGAAAAAGTTTCAGAACACAAGGTCATTTTAATTCCTACTTTTCTAAAGAACTGTCTTTTCTCAGCTTTGATATTTTGTTCAGAGAGGTCATTTCTTTTAAGCCTTTGTCATTAAAGAAGGTTTGCTCTTTAAAGTGCATTATCAAAGAGCACAGAAATTGCAAGTTACTGAAACTAAAATGCATGATCAATTTTAAGTCTGCCAGCTAAAGCCAACTTAAAATCAGGTGTGCTCTTGTGCTGGCGGCTGCTTTGATAAAGCCCAATGTTAGCCACACATTTGGTCAGCTCAGACCAGGAAGAGGGGATAATTGGGTGAAACTTTTTCCTCCTCCATTTAGTTTTATGGATGATAAGCACTGAAAGAACTGTGTAATGGCCCAGTCCCTCAAACACCATCCTGTGTGAGAGAGAGCAGTCACTTCAGTCACAGCTTGTCAGGTCCAACTCTCAGAAAGCAATTAGGCAGCCATCTCGCCTGGCGTCTTCAGGATCTGCAATGATGTAGATAAGCCAGGTCACCTGGCCCCAAAAAGTCCCATATTTATTGTTTCCGTGACATGAGCACTCCCTTGGTTTGCAGTCAGCCATCTTAATATAGAAGAGTGCAAGATTTGTGCACCTGCTTTACATGTTGTGCATATTGCCTCTCCCCCCATTTCTCTTGACATGCTGCTTCACCCTGCTGAGGGCATTTTTTTGTAAGGGAACCCTGCCAAAGTATAAGAAAAGGAAGAGGTTTTTTTTCCTGATTTTTCTTGTAATTCTTTGGTTTGCAACAAGGGAACCTGAATTTTCATTGACATATTCTTAAACTCAAATCTTCAAATAAGCAACGAGATGCTAACAATCAAGGGACAGGCAGTTAGGAAGCCATTGCACAGACCCTTTGGTTCTGTTACCGGCCATTTCTGATGAGACCTCTGCCAGTACTGTGTATCGGAGGTTTGAAGCTGGCTTGTAAATCAGAAGTGGTTGTAGACAGGAGAACTACACTGCTGCAAGTGTAGACTAAATCCGAATCAGGCCTGAGATCTTTGTTGGTAAAGCTTCAGGTTTCATACACATGGTGCAGGTGGGTTACTGCCCCACCTCCCTGCATCCCACCAGCTGTTGAGCTTTGTACCACTAATAGTACTAGGATCTCGCATTGTTGGAGACCAGTACATGTTTACCATTAATGCTGGTGTTTTCAAAGGAGCTTGCAGAAGTTAAATGTCCAACCCACCTCGACTGAATAGGATTTAGGTCCCTGACTCCGTAAGGTCCTTTGAAAATCCTAACCCCAAACACTATCTCTTACTGAAAAGGACCCCTGCCTAAGGCTGGCTCACATCTTTCCATGTGCTTTAGAAACCCAGAGCTTACTGGGAGAGAAACACGTGCATGTAAAATGTCACTGTGTGTCAAAACCTACCTTGGACGTTTGTGGTGTTGGACGGGGCTAAGCACAAGCCAATGTGGCTGCGTCCAAAGTCATGGAACAAATGAAGAGACTGGATAGGGACGTCCCTCCTATGGCAGGTAAGTTAGAGCTGCAACTCTTCTAGTGTATTAGCATCCACCTACCGGATTGACTTTCTGGCAGCCAGATCCTTCCCCCACTGAAGTGATACAAAATCTCAAGGACAGCCAGATGTCGCCCTCATTTCAAAAGGATGCTATCGACCTCGTTCTGCAGCCTCCATAGAGGCTTCGAGATAAAGCCCCGTAGGTGCCAGTCTAGCCACGATGAACTCGGTGAGAGTTTTGCCACAGATTTCGGTCAAGCTGGGATTTCTCCCAATTGGTTCATCTAGAGCCAGTTCCATCCTTAATGATGTTCAGCTTCCTTTCTCTTCCTCTCTTCCTTTCATTCCCTTCACTACATGATCTGAAGTGTCCCATGGGCCTTATCTGGGTCTGGGGCACGGCAAAATGCTGATAGCACCGTTTTAAGGTGGAAGTGATGGCACTGAGATCCCAACACTTCTTCCTGCAGGAGCACAACTCTTTGAAGAGGGTTCCTAATCCTGTAAGAAAGCCATCATTCAGAGGGCTCTCCTGAGGTCGTGCAGAATATTATTTAACAGAGAATATGCTCATATAGCAATCTAGTGGGAATCAGAACTGATATTCTGAAGAAGACTCATTTAATAAAAGCAATTTCATTGTTCTTCTGTAGGGAAAGAAGACTAGTTGGGAGGCAGTGGATTACTGTTGAAGTAATCCTTAATTTTTTTTAGAGCAACAATATTCGTTGCTGCCGCTAGTTTAACAGGCGGTAAATCCTCCAAACAACAGAATGTCATGTAAAATGCACAGGGCTACAGCAGGGTGTGCTCTAGTATTTAAAATCAACTTCTCCACATAGTGGCTATACTGCGGGTCTCTGCACGTGTCTCCCAAGGGCCTCAGCAGTTTACACCAAATATCATTGCAAGGAAATCAGTGGGGATTATGCATTCGAGAGGTTTTTTTAAAAATATATATAATGATCTCAAGGACTTTACTCCAGAGATACTTGCACCAATTCCTTTGCTACCTTTGGGATGTATATCCAGAGGATGCCAAACAGTCTTGCAACAGGATTGACTGAGGGCAAAGCTTGGCCTAGCTGCAAGTGCTTGGAGAGTTTTAACCTGAGCTTCAACAGTTGAAGAAGCAGAAGTTGCCATGTAAGATGTGAATCTCATGTAATCATTGTTGACCCTGCCAGGGAAACCCATCATTATTGATAGCATTTCTTTATATGGGTCCTACTCTAGAGCTTGCGACATTGTAGAGTCAGTTTGGAATAAAGCACTCTTGTTCCAGAACGAATGACCACATATGAAGTTAATCAGGAATAGGTAGTCTGCTCTAAATCATATCATATCTTAATATAATCTTCCTTGTATACATCAGCTGTGACATTTATGGTATCTTAGCGAAGCAAGGAAATATTCCTGCCAATTGAGAAAAAATAAAATATTGACTTTAAGGGGATTTGTGTTTGTCAGAAGATGTAACAGGCCCGTTGTGTTTCATGAATAAATGAAAACAATTAAAAAATTGGAGCCTGAACTTCTATAATGCCGTGCCTAATCGTATTCAAGGGTTTGTTGGGACACTCACTTGTCTTCTGGTTTGCTTCATAGATACAGGATGAAGTAATCTGCCAACTTCACTGTCTAACTGGTTCAATAGCAACTGGTTCTTAACAATCTACTTAGGCAAGTGTGTGTGTATCAGCATATATAATATATGGGCCAGGGTTATCTTCTATTTCCTGTGCATGATGTAGCACTTTTCCAGAGTCAGGGTTAAAGGAATGCTTTTGTATTTAAGGTCCAGGACTCAGAGCTGGGAAAGTGGGGTCCTGTTCCTACCTCTACCACTAACCCCTGGGGTGTCTGTAGCCAAGCTTTCAGACCTTCCGTTTCAGCAAACGGAGGACAAGTGAGACCCAAGGCTGGATGGTGCGTAAAAGTGACAGAGAGAGAATCAATCCCCTGCCCCAAGCTCTGGATGCATAAAGAATAGTCTGAAAGCAGATCTTGCAAACTCTTCCCAGTTGAACCACTGTCAACACTTAAACCCTGCTCCAGCCAGTAAAGCCGGAGGTCTCCTTCCCCCCTCCTCTCACTTACCATGTACCTTCAGGCTGGAGGCAGGTGTTGGATAGGTTTTGCAGTGAGCTGTAAGGGACACTAGTGAGTTCCTCGGGGGCCCTTCACTGCAAATGCCTTGCACCCAGACTAGCTGTCCCAGCAGATCTGCACTGCAGGTGCACATTGGCATCACACGCATTGGCACAGGAGCTGTCATACCTTTGTTTCTGCCTGCTGCTTTGTTCAGGGGACAGCTGGGCCAGACTAGCAAGGGGAACTGCAGATTGAGGCAGATACATGGGCACTGTCTTGTGGCAGCTCTGGACTGAAGGGCAATGGGTGTTGTGAGACTGGATGAAGGTGCACCAGTGAATCTGAGTAATTTGTAATTGTAGAGACAAGAACCGCTTTGTTAGGCAATTGTGATTTCCTAAGAGCTGCCTAACTCTAATCAACGCACCTATCACTCATTAGTAGGATTGTCCAGTGATTAGGGCACCAGCCTGGGGCGTGGGAAACCTGCCTACCTACTCTGCTACAGACTTCCTGTGTGACCTTGCGCAAGTCACTTTGTCTTTTTCCCCTCCCTGCAAAATGAGGATAACAACCACTTCCCTGCCTCGCAGGTGTGCTGGGAGAGTGAGTGAGCTCTAGAGCACCCGGCAGGCCGATACTTCACACGCCCCGTTTTCATGACTGCCAGACTGACCCCACACAAATTTTAAATACTTCTCCGCTATAAATCTGAATGAAGCTGAAAGCTGCCGTCAGGTGTTTTCGCTAACTGCCTTCTTCAGGAGACAAAGCGTGCAGAGCATCAGAGAAAGTGAGTCACTCAGATGACTGGTAGGTCACATTTTCATTGCTATAAACCTGGCCATCTTATGATTCATGAAGGTATCTAGTCACTTGGCACCAAAAGTGCACCGAGGGCACAATATCTGAAGCAAGTAAAACATCCACGTAGCTCCATTGACTGCTAATCCATTGCTGCTAGTACAGTTCATAGACTCAT
>NW_017728991.1:5512911-5516000 GCF_001723915.1 Gavialis gangeticus | reverse complement strand
TCCAGATTTTGGCCACCCTAACTGTGAAGAAGTTCCTCCTAATGTCCAGTCTAAATCTGCTCTCTGCTAGCTTATGGTCATTATTTCTTGTAACCCCCAGAGGCGCCTTGGTGAGATGAGCCTCACCAATTCCCTTCTGTGCCCCCATGATTAATTTATAGGCAGGTGCAAGGTTGCCTCTCACCCTTCTCTTGCGGAGGCTGAAGAGGTCCAGGTGCCCTAGTCTCTCCTCGTAGGGCTTGGCCTGCAAGCCCTTAACCATACGAGTGGCCCTTCTCTGGACCCTCTCCAGGTTATCCACATCCCTCTTGAAGTGCGGTGCCCAAAACTGGATGCAGTACTCCAACTGCGGTCTGACCAGTGCCCGATAGAGGGGAAGTGTCACCTCCCTGGTTCTGTTCGTCATGCATCTGCTGACTGTTATCATTTAGGAAATGTTGGTAACCTGTGCCAAGGGGACAGTCTCTTTTGTGGTGTTAGACCCTGGCAGTGGCAGCAGAAGTGGGTGAACTTCAGGATGTTTTAAGGTCCTGGTTCAGAGGCTTAGCCAAAGTTCATGTGAAATAACCAAATGCCATATGCAGTCCAAATTAATTGGAAATCTCACAAGATCAGACCCTCTTTAATGGTTTCTAGCCTATCATAGGTTTATCTCAGCCAGCTGTAATGCAAGAAAAGTCTTCCACTTTCTTGAACCAAGACATGTATAGGAATATCTCTTGTTGGACCAACTATTTTCTTAGCTGTTGAATCAGTAAAGCAAACTTCTAAGAAACTCTTAAGTAAAGTCGGCCCTGAAAGTTTGTGGTGCAAGTCCCAGTTACAATACAAATAGCAAATAGGTCTATATAGCAAAGGGTTTCCCAAGAGGAAACTGAGATTACTAGAAAACTCCACCCAATTACAAGGTAATGAGGTGGTAAAAGCATCAACAAATGGCTGAGTTTGCTGTCATTTGGCAAAAGTAAAAGCTCCTGACAAAGGAAGGCCATTGCAGCAGACAGCCAGCAAGCAGCAAGTTTGCTTGTTTTCATGAGTTTGGGAAACCCCGAGGAAATGGGTTTGAACTTCTGTGTTGCAAACAATGGCTGCAAAGCACCCATTTTCACAAGTTCAAGCCCTTCCCTGTAGAAGCTCCCCTCCCTTCCCCCCCACCAGCTTTGATGTGATGCTTCCTGTCAGCTCTTCCAAAGCCACAAAATAGCTCCTTAATCAATAGGGTTCCAGTTTGCAATGTAAATGCTGTGTGTGTATGTTCAAAACACATAGGCTCCCAAAAAAATCCCAGATCCTCTACTGGCAATAACAGGGACTAATTGCTTGGCAGGCTATGAACCCAAATCAGCAGAACAAACTGGTCTGATGCTAATCAGGAACTTTGAGCTGAACCTTTGGCACTGATTCAACAAAACACTTAAGCAAATACTTAAGCTTAAGTTTATGATTAAGTCTGTCCCTCCTGAGCAAAGCACATGCCTAAGGGCTCTGCTGAATAGGGACCTTTCCAGGCATCAAATGTGCCTCTGAATTTCAGGACTGATCCTCTGCAGCTGTAAGAGGATAAATCAGAACCAGTTGTTGACCCAACTTTTCTCTCTCCTAAATGGGTGAGATTCAGAAGGTCTGCAGCACCTCCAGGCTGGCTAATTCTGCATGCATACACAGCCACTGAAGCACATGTGGTACCACATGTGGATAGAATATCTGGACATCAAGGCTTTGCTTTTGTTTTCAGGGGACAGACTTGTCCCCAAAGTTTCCTCTACACTACATTTATAACAATGAGGTAGGGACACACAACTAAAGGCCAATCCTGCACCCAGGTTGCAGGGGGCATGCTCTGCAAGGGAGGGGGTAGCTAACAAGTTTTGTGCCCCCAGTTCAGTCTTGACAGGAGAGGGAAGGAAGCTGTGGGGGGAGATCAGCAGGTGGTCAGTCTTACCCAGTAGCACCAAGGCACCAACCCAGGGCACCCATTTAGAGGGGGAACATGAATGACAGCTGCTGCCAGCCAAGTCCCTGCCACTGCTGCTGCCCTGAGCGCAGACCCGGCTGTTATGCCAAACCAGCTACAAGAAAGACACGGCACAACCATGGCACGGTGGGCATCATGAACCAGTTGCAATGATAGTGTAGATGGCCCTGCAAGACGGCAATTCCAGTAGTAAGCAAGCTGATTAAATCCACCCATGCCCAGCACTTCTGGATTAATGAAAAGATCCGACCAACTTGTGGGTTGGCATCATGCCACCTTAACAGATGGGCCTGAGCAGCCAGAGACCAAGCATAAGACTCCCAGCCTGCAACGTCCAAACACCTGCCTGCCCTGAGCTGACACACCTAAGGGAAGGAGTTGTGCTGTGCATCTCTGGGCCGGAGCTTTTTCCAGGGGGGGAAAAAGAAGGAAAAGGAATGTAGCTCCCACAGCAAGAACAGTCTTTTGGGCATTTAATAACCTATAGTTAAAGGTCCCAGTTTTAATTTCTAATTTCCGGTTTAAATTCTTTCTCCCAGCTGATTTCTTGTAATTTTACTTAGCTTTGAGAATCTGTTCCTTTTAAAGCATTAATATGTGTGTGCATTTATACTGTGTGTATATGCACATACGTGGTATACATTTATATATGGTATGTATATATGTGTGTGTGTACACACACACACTATATATATTCCTGTTGCTTTGGGACACTTAAAACTAGAGTGGTGATGATGATACAACCAAAAACGCTGCAAAAGGGAGAGTCTCCCTCTGAAGCCGGCCCATGGCATGGTGTCTAATTCCCTGGTTCCAACTCAAACATGGTTAAAATAGTCTTGAAATCAGCTTTCATTGTAAGTGTGAGCTTTGGGACTCCCTGCAGACTCCTTCAGTTGTCTATATGCTGAAAGGTCACAGCCTTCGACCTTTGGCTTTGTAGTGGTGAATTCTTTCCGAGGGGGCATTGTTTACCAGTCAGTCGGGTTACCCCCCACCAGCAGGCATTTAAAGCTGTGTTTTCAAAACAGCTACAGGTTTGATGGTGCTTGGTGGTTTTAGCCCTCAGATTTGAATGCCGCAAGCTGTTCGACGGAAACTCTTCCTCACAACC
>NW_017728991.1:5510943-5512900 GCF_001723915.1 Gavialis gangeticus | reverse complement strand
ACACACTATATATATTCCTGTTGCTTTGGGACACTTAAAACTAGAGTGGTGATGATGATACAACCAAAAACGCTGCAAAAGGGAGAGTCTCCCTCTGAAGCCGGCCCATGGCATGGTGTCTAATTCCCTGGTTCCAACTCAAACATGGTTAAAATAGTCTTGAAATCAGCTTTCATTGTAAGTGTGAGCTTTGGGACTCCCTGCAGACTCCTTCAGTTGTCTATATGCTGAAAGGTCACAGCCTTCGACCTTTGGCTTTGTAGTGGTGAATTCTTTCCGAGGGGGCATTGTTTACCAGTCAGTCGGGTTACCCCCCACCAGCAGGCATTTAAAGCTGTGTTTTCAAAACAGCTACAGGTTTGATGGTGCTTGGTGGTTTTAGCCCTCAGATTTGAATGCCGCAAGCTGTTCGACGGAAACTCTTCCTCACAACCCAGTGTTACCCTGCAAAGTCAAATGCTTCAGTAATTAACTAAGTGCAAACAAGCTGGCGAGATGGGTTTGTCTGTAGAGCTGCCCGTCAGCTGGCTTGTGCTGCTTCTGGCCTCGAAGTAGAGAAGGGGCAGACCTCCAGCCCCACGGCTGAAGTATCCTGAGCGTTCGGCTTAGCAAAGCACCTGTGAATGCCATGAGCAGCCCTATGCCTCCAGCGTGGGATAAAACAGGACTCCTGTGTCTAAAGGAAAGAAGAGGTTTCACCATCCTGGTCCAAATGTTCAGGCTCCAATCCCATCTGTCCCTCAGAGAGGTCAGCAAAAGCTGTGCGAATGCCAGCTTGTACCCGCTCGAAGCGCATGAGGTCTGTTCATTTTGGATTCCCGGGCACGAATCTCGTTGTGTCGAAGCTGAATGTAGACTCGAGAGAGACGGTGGTGATGAGACAGCATACTTGTGGAGGCAAGGCAACAGCTGGTGCACTCCCAGCTGCTTTGCTCCTTAAATGTTCATCTCAACCGTACCCAGAGAGAAACCCCAGAGCCACGCCGTGCTTTGTACCATCTCTTTGCATCCATGCTAAGAGCGGCTACAAGCCCGTCCGGATGATCTGCTAGAAAACTATCCAGGGAATAATGAAGAGCAAGGGGTTCGCAATGTGTCACTGACAGGCATCAGCAACCCTTCCCCACGTAACTAAAAAAGAGTGGAGGCCAATCTGGAAGAGAAATACTGGCAGGCCACTGTTAGGATGGCAAAGGCTGCGAAGCATTGGTGTGGTCCAGAAGAACAGGCTCACAGTATATTAGCAGAATAATTCGTACCAACCCTCTTCCAGCTGAGGTCCTTGTTGCACTTCCCAAGCCTATATGGGGCACTGTCCAAGTGCCCTGACCTGATAGATTATCTCCCCAGGTTATGTTTGCAGCAGGGAAGATTTGTTGCTAGTGCTTTAATGTGCCCGTTTCAGAAATCAGCCCTACATTTCCACTAGATGCCAAGAGGCATGTACTGTTTTAGGGCGGATTACCGCAGGGGCCAGGACTTGAGCAACGGGTTTGTCGGCATCTCTTGCGTGGGCTGGAAGCCTGTTCCCATCCAGGCAGCGTCTGAAAGATCTCGTGGTAGATACAGTATTGCCTGGTGGGCGATGCACACAAGAAGCCCCTTTCTGGTTGCAGCCGCCCGTGCACGTTGCATGATGACTAATGCATGTAAGGATCCCGTTTCTGGTTGCAGCTGCCTGTGCATAGTGCATGATGACTAATGCATGAAAGGATCCCCTTTCGGGTCGCCCATGTATTGCAGCCACCTGTGCATACTGCATGATGACTAATGCACGTAAGGATCCCTTTTCTGGTTGCAGTCACCCGTGCATATTACATGATGACTAATACATGTAAGGATCCCCTTTTGGGTTGCAGCCACCCATGCTTATAGCATGATGACTAATACACGTAAGGATCCCCTTTCTGGTTGCAGCCGCCCGTGCACTGCAGATGTGGCGGGGATTTCGGGGCAC
>NW_017728991.1:5493947-5510932 GCF_001723915.1 Gavialis gangeticus | reverse complement strand
GTGCACTCCCAGCTGCTTTGCTCCTTAAATGTTCATCTCAACCGTACCCAGAGAGAAACCCCAGAGCCACGCCGTGCTTTGTACCATCTCTTTGCATCCATGCTAAGAGCGGCTACAAGCCCGTCCGGATGATCTGCTAGAAAACTATCCAGGGAATAATGAAGAGCAAGGGGTTCGCAATGTGTCACTGACAGGCATCAGCAACCCTTCCCCACGTAACTAAAAAAGAGTGGAGGCCAATCTGGAAGAGAAATACTGGCAGGCCACTGTTAGGATGGCAAAGGCTGCGAAGCATTGGTGTGGTCCAGAAGAACAGGCTCACAGTATATTAGCAGAATAATTCGTACCAACCCTCTTCCAGCTGAGGTCCTTGTTGCACTTCCCAAGCCTATATGGGGCACTGTCCAAGTGCCCTGACCTGATAGATTATCTCCCCAGGTTATGTTTGCAGCAGGGAAGATTTGTTGCTAGTGCTTTAATGTGCCCGTTTCAGAAATCAGCCCTACATTTCCACTAGATGCCAAGAGGCATGTACTGTTTTAGGGCGGATTACCGCAGGGGCCAGGACTTGAGCAACGGGTTTGTCGGCATCTCTTGCGTGGGCTGGAAGCCTGTTCCCATCCAGGCAGCGTCTGAAAGATCTCGTGGTAGATACAGTATTGCCTGGTGGGCGATGCACACAAGAAGCCCCTTTCTGGTTGCAGCCGCCCGTGCACGTTGCATGATGACTAATGCATGTAAGGATCCCGTTTCTGGTTGCAGCTGCCTGTGCATAGTGCATGATGACTAATGCATGAAAGGATCCCCTTTCGGGTCGCCCATGTATTGCAGCCACCTGTGCATACTGCATGATGACTAATGCACGTAAGGATCCCTTTTCTGGTTGCAGTCACCCGTGCATATTACATGATGACTAATACATGTAAGGATCCCCTTTTGGGTTGCAGCCACCCATGCTTATAGCATGATGACTAATACACGTAAGGATCCCCTTTCTGGTTGCAGCCGCCCGTGCACTGCAGATGTGGCGGGTATTTCGGGGCACCCTGGGAGCTGCTCAGGGAATCATTGGGGCTTCTCCATCAGTAAGGCAGCTCTGTCAGGTAATCGTGGAGGGGGCGGGGGTCTGCCAGCGGGGACAGCTGGGAGCCGTGCAGCCCTCCAGATGGATGCTCCTGACCTCACGGGCTCCACGTGGCCCCAAGGCCACGTTACAGGCCAGGCTCCCCGTCTGACACGGGGCTCTGGGCAAACCCAGTGAGCAAAACCAGGTGGGGTTTCCAGGCCATTGACAAAGGGAAGCCCGTGGTGGGGTGCAGCCAGGAGCTCTGCGCGCCCGTCTGCAAGCCCGCGGCGTTCTCGGCTGTCGAGGCAGGCTGGGAAAGGGCGCGAGTTCGCGTTTTCATGGGCAGCGCGCAGCCTCCCACAGAATGAGGCCCTTTGTCTTCAAGCCGGCCCACGTCCCGTCCCGGGAGCGAGGCTGCTGGGACGCATCCCCTTGATCTCAGCATTTGGAGTTTGCTGTAGTATTTCCTGGCAAGAGTCTCTTCCAGCTCACCCAGGCAGCATTAACATGCTGTGTGACTTTGAAAACACTCCCTTCCCCGGCAGCTTTGTTGTGATCCGTGCCATTGTGGGGCTGGCAGTAGCCAATCCGAGCCGGGCCTGATTCAAAGTCCAGGTGCCAACCAACTTGAACTCTCCAGCTCCCCGCGGTGAGGCAATTATTCCCTCAGACATGTTCATTGTTCTCATTACACCATGAATTGTGAATGAATTAAACATGCACTTACCACTGTGCACCACAGCTGGCAGGAAAAATAACACACAAATGTCACCCGGGGCCGGATCCTGCTCCCGCTCTGCTAATAAGGGAGGATTGCCATTCATTTAGCGGAAGCAGGATCCGCAGTCACTGCTTGCTTTCTCTGCTATGGGGCCAAATTCCTGCTGTCATTAACAGTAGCGCAGATCAAAGGGCTTTTTTTATTTTTGAGTCTTTCTGGTGTACCATCCTGCAACGCGGAGCAGAGTCTGAGACACGAGCTCCCTTAGAGACGCACGAGGCTGAACGTGATTGTGTCTTGCAGTGTCATTAAATGGTCGAGCAGGACGAATGTTTCCAGATATTGTCTTCGCCTGAGCTGAAGAGGTAAAGGGCAGCGTCCAGCCTGGCCCGAAGCTCAGAGCACCGTTAGGTCTTAATGAACGAGCCACGTCCTGCATTATGACGGCATAAGGACTGCAGGAGGTGGCTTCCCCATGCGGTACAGTCCGTGCAGCCAATGCAGGGCAGAGGGAGTCACGGAGGAAAGAAACTCTCCGACTTCATTCCTCGTGCAGCGCCGTGCGCGCTTGTGGCTACTGCAGTGTTGTGTAAAGACCGTCGCTCGCGCCTTGAATTGTTCCTGAGTGTTGAGAGACCGGCCCCGAACACCCAGGGACTTCAAAGTGTGCAGGACCTGACATGAGGGACAGATGGAAATCAAGACGGCTCCACGGAGGTCAGTGTAGCAGCTAGTAAGACCGATGGAGCTGCACTGATTTACACGAGTGGATCTGGCCCTTAGCAACAGGCTGCGGCACACGGACTCCCCTTACCCTAACTGCAAGCTGCAGTCTCCTCTCTGCAGCTGCTCTGTGGTTAAGCTGACACTTTTCTTTTCCAACCAGATACACGGATATTATAATTATTATTTTCAAATCTCCTCTATGTCCATGGGGTTTAGAAGCTGGAACAATCTCCTAGCATGGCAGCATCTACCATCCTTGCTTGCATGCCCTCTAGAAAGGGGACCTGGAAATGGTGGCTACCTTGGAGTACAATGTCAGGATTCACCAGACAGGATTACAGAACAGGCTTTTCTTCCAAGTGCTGGAGCTGGAAGTTCGTCTGCATTTCTGCTCTTGCACCGCATCTCCAAGGAGGTTTTTCACTTTCTAAGAAGGATGCTACCCACTGAGCTATTCATAGTAGTTAAATGAGAAAAGGGGTTAATAAAATACATGATGGAAAAAAGAAAATAAGATTAGAGGGGCTGATGTTTTGGCTGTGAGGCCTTCTTTGGGCTGTGGAGGGAGAGGGAAAAAAGAACAAGATTATTTTTTTTTTTCCAGCTCAAAAAATGTCATGGCCAGAACGCCACTGCTAATCCAATTCTCTCTCTAACAAGTATTTTATCAGCACCTCTTTTTTTTTTCCTTTTCCTTTCCCCGGTCTCTCCTGTGACAGATCACTCCTCCTCTTAGTGGTATAGTTTCAACTCGGGGCTTCAGCTGTGCTGCTTTCGTTAGGGTCCTTACCAGGGTTTGTTTAATTCACATCCTGGTGGACCCTCCACACCCGCGCAAGGTCATGGGTTTCAGGCACCTGATTTCTTTTCCTTCTTTCAAAAGCCCTTTCCAGCCACAGAAAAGTTTCTTTTAGTAATGAGTATGACTAAGGATTGGATGGTGCATCCAATCAAAATCAGCAGGTTTTTGGATGGAGTAAATATTTCACGGTGCATTGCTATGGTAGTATTATTTTTATGAACACATCTTTGTCTTTTCTCCAATATTTCCCAGACGTTACAGTCCCAAAGCTTGTAGCACCTTATGAAGCATCACTACCACTCCCATTTAGCAGGTGGGAAAACCAAGGTTTTACCCCCCCAACCCTTACTGATAAGAGTTCAGCAGAATTACCTGCATGGGAGTAGGCCGCAAGTTTAATGGGATTCAAGAAAGCGTGTTTGCTTCAGTATTTAACCACGCACACTGGAGGTCTTCCTGGGCTTCACTCCCACTACCAGGCCAACTTATTTTGCTGCAGGCTTATTGATGAAGCAACTCATCTTATTTTATAAACTTGTGGCTACATGTGCATCACTTGGCACCTGCACTAAGGATGGGTTTTCAGGGAGGACTCGCAAAGGACACGGTCCTTCGGAAAGATGAGTGGCATCACCGCACAGTGGCATCGTCTCCGTGCCCTTGCACACCCCCTCTGAGGATGGAATGGGTGGACGGAGGACACAGCACTAAGATAAGGGACCTGACCAGTCACTAAAGGATTTTTAGAGTAATTAATGAGTATTTTTTTTGCAAAAATCCTGTGGGTCTAATAAAAGATGTCATCTCTACTAGGAGCTTTTTCCTCTAGACCAATACGGCTGCAACCTGGATACCTGACAAGTCTCTAACTATCTAAAGCCCCAGAGCTGGACAGAAACACGGAAGAATATTTATTTCCTGGGTAGCTTGATTTCTCATGTCTCTTCTGAGAACAGGATGCAGCTGAGAGAATCGATCCTACAAGGCGCTCTGCACCGTCACCTTGTAATGGAGAGCATGGTACATCTTTCCTGAGCGCGAGGGTGAGCACGAGCCAAGTGCTCCACAACGGCTCTTGCAGTCTTCAGCCTCAGGGAGCAGGTTATTAGATTTTCAGGAGTCTGGGATTATTTTAAAAGAAGAAGAGACCCTCCTCAACTTCCCCCCTCTCACCCCAAGTGTTTAAATGTCTCACCCAGATGACAGCACCACTGACAGCCCAGCTATCAGAGGGAAGAATCAATGGGGAGGGGAATAATCTGGCACATCAAAGAGACCCCATTCCCAGAGATGGTTAAAATATAAGTAAAAACCCATAAGGGACCAGAGCAAGAGGATCCGCTGCTTGGGAGCTGAACTGGGTAACGTGGGGGCTGAGCTCTGTCCTGTCTTCCTCCTGCCCCATGGAAAAGTGCTAGCTACCGTGTCCCAGCCGAAGGGCAGCTTCCTGGGCGAGGGGCACAAGCACTGGCGGCTGAGCCGGGGGTATTTCTCACAAGAGCAACACACGCAGTATTGTGGAAGTGATTATTTCAGTGATGAAAGCAGGAGACAAACAGCCGGGCTCTATCACACCATCTCTCCCTCTCCTCCATCAAATGCAGAAGGAAAAAAAGAAATGTCCCAGACCTAATGGAAACTGTGGGGTGGGGAGTCAGGTATCCTTAAGGCAAGGCCCAGGAAAAGCCCATTTATCTTGGGTGGGGGAGAACAGCAAGTTAGCCTGGAGGAAAACTGATTGATCTTCATTAACCGGTGACTCCTGTCTGGCTGCGACTCTCGGCGTGACAGAGCAGTGCTTCCTTCAGAAAGAGGTAAGAGATCTGGGTCTTGACCTTAAGGCATGTATTAAGTGTCAGAGGCAAGGGACCAAAGCATATTCACGGCTGCTGCTCAGACCAGCTCCTTCCCTGGGAAAGGGCTTGACGAGCAGCCCCAGGCATTCCTCTGCGAGGGACGGGCACTGCAAAGCACGGTGGAGCCAGTCCAGCACTGGCCCCTGCGCACGATCCACACTGGCTTGCCCATGAACAAGGTGCACGGAGAGGTCTTCCCAGGAGTTTGCATGCACCCACTGCCAGGAAGGGATGGGCAGGTTCAGTCACAAGAGCTGCACAAGGCAGGGCCCAGAGAGATGGAGAGCAGGGACGTGGCTATGTGCAGGTTTCGGCTCCTTCCGCTTCCCCCGCGCGGGAGGATGATGTGACACATTTTCCTCACCGGCTCCTTCCAGTTGTGGAAGACATAGAAAAGCAAACCAAGCGTCTGCCTGCAAAAGATGGGTTCCTAACGAGAAGGTGCTGTCCTCCCTCCGGAGGGCGGGAAGGACGGATGCTTGTGACCGAAGCACAGATCCGGCTTCTGTTCTGAACCCTATGCCGAGTCCCACTGGGGCCGAACTTTAAAAAGTGGCTTCTGATTTGAGTACTTCCATTGCATAGGTGCATTACAAACCGCTGGTCTTATTCTCTGAGCATCCTCCGCTCCGACTGGCTCCACGTCAGCGTGAGTGCTCCCGGCTTGTGCTCAACGCATCAAAGGGCCTGCTCCTGCCTTGCAAGGTTCATCCACCTCTCCCTCCGTAGCCTCGCTGGCTTGGAAAGTGTGCCACTGCCCTGGATGCTATAGTCATTGTAGGTAGAGGTGCAGGGAGCTGCAGCCGTGGAAAAGACGTGCCTGCAGTAAAGAACAGCATTAACCCCAGGGGCTGAGTATAAACACTGCGCCACCATACACGGCTGCTTTTCCCTTCCAGCCTTACCAGCTGGCCACAGTCCCTGGATGTCCACCGAGCCTCAACTGAGGCACTTCTGAGCGTCTGGGAGGTGGGAAAATATTCTTTTCTCTGCCTACACTTTTATAGTGGCCCGTTGCTATAGTCGGAGTGCCCTCCGAGTGTTAACCGAGAAGAAAACAACATTTCTGAGAGCGTGCGTGTGCAATGAATGATCAGTTAGTCTCTGCAGAAAAGCCAAATGAAAAAAAAAAATCAACATTATATTTAACCCTGAATACAGTGGGCTCCGTGATCGTGCTTGGGTTTCCCAGGAAGTAAGTCTCAGAGACTAAGTCTGGTTCTTATAAAATGTCTGTCTCCTGAGTCTCCCACTATTGGTGACCAATTTCATTGCTCCGAGGGGAGGTAGCTGCTGTCAAAGGTCATGGGATCAGAGGGAAAGGCATCTCACAGTCAGCTAGAGCCAATGTCTTGAAGAGTTTGAGGGAGAAACAAGACTTAGTCTCTGACTTCAACTTGGAGGCCGTGCAGTGAGTGAGGGATCGCTGTGGTCATATGTCCTCATCCCCCTGAGACCCTTAGTAAATTGACTGCTACTTTTTATATGACTTGGAGCTTTTTCAGGGTGTTTTTATTCCCAGGAATAATTATTTGCTGTATGCAAGCCTAGATGTTACAAATGTATGCATCGTGGCTGGGCAAACTTTAGCCTGTTTCTGGGGGTGGGCAGAAGTACTTTCTGCCACCTTCTCCTCATTAGCTTCCCAGCTGCCTGATAAAATACCAAGAGGTATTTTATCATTGCCCTCGATTCTTGGTGATAATGCACAGAAGAATGCAAGTGAAGAGCGTGAAAATCAAAATGCACAACCAGCCCTTGAAAAGCCTTCCTACCTCCCCCCCGCCTTTTTTTTCCCTAGCAATTAGCATCTTTAGTGAATTTTCACTTTTCTTGCTTTACTACTCACGGGAGACCTTTTTCAAATCAATACTCTGCATCAATTAGCTTTCAATTGAAATTAAAGCCAGATCCACTGACCGAGACGGAGCTGTCATAGAACCTAAATATATCTTTATAAGCCTAAATTGTGTTCCCTCCTTGTGACAGATACTGGCAAGGTTAGGAGAATCCTGAGCACGATGGATACATTTGGAAACAAGGACAAAGGCTTAATTTTGCACAGAAACACAAATGCAAGCTTTTTGGGTGCGTTCCAGGCTTCAGCTGTCTGCCAAGAACTTGAAGTTCATTGCAAAGATCCAGGGCATTTATGTCAAAGGATGTCTTCACCAAGCTGTCCATCTTGGAACGCTTTCTTTACGACAATGCACTGCTCTTACCCCTCTTTGCAGAGGATCTTCCATGTTTCCAAGATATCAAAGGAAAAAAAAAAATCTAATAGCTAATGGTGGTCTCCAAGTTGTAAACAGTCTTTCTTTAAGCGTCTATATGGTGATATCCAAAACTGAATAGTAAAACTTGGCTTTTTGGATTAGTTAACAGTTCACCTCTGTCTTTGCAATCAAAGGTTCTCATTTCAGTTTGTATGCCAAGTTGTTTTCCATGTAGGGAACTAGCTTAGTTTCCAGCTCACTGGCTGGTTTCGTCCCATCAGTCAGGACACTTGTAAACTATCATTCTGGTAAGGAATCTTTCGATGCTTTTAGCTGATGCATATTGTCTTTTGATATCCATTTAAACTGCTGGAAGCATTTTATTTGTGATGTTGACTTCACAAAGTATAGTATGCCAAAGTACCACACTGTACAAGAATTTATACTGGCAGATTTTGCGAGCCAGTAATTTAGCAACATATTTGAGTTTGAGTTCCTGCAGGTCTCTTTAGGTTTGAAACTTTGGCAATGGAAACTGAAGCCGAAGAGCCTTCCAAAAGTCAGTACCGAAATACACAAATTGCATCCATTTGGCTTTCCCATCTTGTTCCACTTAAGGGTTTTGGAAACTCGGTCAGATGTTGGCACATTATACCCCAACCCTGAGACAGGGCTGCAAAAAAAAAAGGGGATAAACACTTTGAACCAAGCTGAAAAATACCACAGCTTCAATGGAACGACTCCCAGCACCACAGATTCAAAATGTGCACCGCATGGGACAAAACCCCGCTCCCTCCTACACAGCCCTGTGTTTGCCTATTGTGTTTGCCACATTGGCACGGCCTGGACCTCCCCAGGCACTGACTGAGATTCCCATTTCTTTTAACTTTTCAAGGAAAGCTTCTGTCATTCCAGTGCCTGTAGTGTGTCTCACACTTAAAAAAGAAAAAAAAAAAGAAAAGAAATACATCTGTGATTATAACACTGTCTTCTCTTGCCCTGGTCACTTGTCTGGTGGGAATAAATGTAGATATAGTCATCCGCTCTTGTTCACTAATGTCTTGGTTGCAGTCAAGTAGAAGATGATCATACTTGGTAGCCTTTGAAGTGGAAATAATGACCACCTTAATGATGTTCCCAGGAATTTGAATATTTCCATCTTGACTATTTTGGCCCAGGTAAAGGTCAAGAATTGTCTTCAAGGTAATGTGCTGATGTTCTTCCATCACAAGGTCATATTTCCCAGCAAAATCCACTAATTTAAAAGATTTCCCATTGGGACATGAATGGAGCTTCCCGTGAAACTTCAATATGGGAATGTTTTCTATTCTGTGTAGACTGATCGTATCAAAACACCTTTCCAATCTGCCCGCCAATGCTCCAGCATAGAATGAATTTGGTGCTGGTTTTCTTTATCAATCAAATGATCTTGCTTCTGTCTAATTTCTAATTCTTGCCACATACAATAGCTGTTCATACAATATGTTTTCCTAGGATACTCAATACGTTTTGCCAGTCTCAATCGCCATTCCAGGGTAAAGCAAAAATCTCCGGAGTTAAATTACTTGCAGCAGAAGCAATAAATAGAATCAGCTGAAGTGCAATAGAGAAGCCAATCACACTTTACGTGTTCTCCCTTTATAAACTGACATGAAAAATGCTGAAACTTTTTTCCTATTGCTATCCAAAGTAAAATCCGTACAGTTTCTTTGCACAAGCAAAAGACCAACCCGGTGATTGATAACTAGCCATTTGCTAGGTTCTTTCAGAGGATCAGCATTCATTTTCATCTGTCTACATTTCTCCATATTTCTTAAATAACACTGCAATGTCTCAAGTTTTTTTGGTTTTGTTTTTTTGTTCCGATACGTGCACAAATCCCATCTCAACTCGTGACAAAATTTCCTTTATCTTCTCTTTTTTTCAGATTTCTTGGAACCATGAAAAGAAACAAAACCTTCTTAAGTAAGAAGGCTATTTTCAGAAGTAGGAGCTCTTTGACTCTTTAGCTGGAAGAACATTCATGCCTGGATTCTCATATATCAGTTGAAAACAAAATAATTGATTTCAGAAATCTAGAAAGCGCTTGACTGTTTCACATTGTTGATTTTTCTTTCAGCTTTTATTTTGTGGGATTTGATTCCAGAAAGTGATAGTGATAATCTCTTACAAAACCAGGAATTTCTGTTTCAACATTGACACTGTCACTGAAGACCACTGTTTAACTACAAAGATACAAGCTAATTTAGGAACTAAACAACCAAGTGAGAGCTGACCCATCCAAGCAGCTACCGATCATCTCCTATTCTCCTATAGAGAGTTCTGCAGCATAGAGCAAAAATTCCCAGTGACTCTTTGGGCTTGGTACACAGGATATTTCCATTTATTTTAGCAGCCTCTTGGGAAATTGGACTGCGTTAGAGTGTGATCATAAATCATACTAACTAACATGGCAACAAGCATAACTTTGTACTCAGTGGACACATCTATGCATGCACTAATGAGGCGTACGTGTACTGCACATTTAGTACTGTGTAGTAAAATTCATCTACTGTGCATGTAGCATCTCGTGTAGATGCATCCACTGTAAACAGGTCCTGTCATGGCCAACATGAAGTGTCAGGCAGTAGTGGCAGACCAGGTTCTTTGGGGGAATCTGATATCTTTTATTAAACCAACTTAAATAGTTGGAAGAAAAATATTAGGCAGCAATGGCCAATCTTATAGCTGTAGTCAGACTGACACTTTTACAGTCCTAGTAAGATGAAACAACTAAAACTGGCTGACAAATTTTATCGAAACCTGGTTGGACAGAAAGCTCTGTTTTCTGATTTTTTTTTTTTTTTTTTAAATAAGAAATATCCACCTTCCACAGTTTTTGTAGGCTGAATTGCCGGAAACAAAGAATTTCAGCACAAAACTCAACCATATCCATTTTGGAAAGGAGCTGTGGGTGTATCATGGGAGTTGCAACTAGGGTGTTTAGTGCTCCCATTGGTCCCTATAGGCCACTTGGACACCACCTCCTATCATATCTTGCAACCAGGTCGCTGCCGTGAGACCCTGCTCCTTTTACCAAAAGGGGAATCAGCAGTATAGCATAGGAGGTGTATTGTGACCTTGCAAGTGGGTCTATAGAGAACAGGACAAGAAGGCACAGGGCTAAACCCCTATTAGGCACTTTGTTGGCATTTCAGAATTTAGTAATTTGGAGTTTGGGCTGAAATATTTTAGTTTGCAATTTTTCAGGAAAAAAAGTCCTTTTCAAACTAGTTTTCATAGTTTCATAGATTTTGGGTCGGAAGGGACCTAGTAGATCTTCTAGCCCGACCCCCCGCCAGGGCGGGAGAACAACAAAACCCCAAAACAAGAAACGGGACTCAAATGAGTCCAGCCAGGTAGGCATCCAGCCTCTTCTTAAAGACCCCCAGGGTAGGGGCCAGCACCACTTCCCTTGGAAGTTGGTTCCAGCTCCTAGCCGCCCTAACTGTGAAGTAGTTTTTGCGGATGTCCAATCTATACCTCCTCTCCATCAACTTGTGCCCATTACTCCTTGTTATGCCAGCGGGCGCTAGGGGAAACAGCGTCTCCCCCAAACCCTTCTGGTCCCCCCTAGTGAGTTTATAGACGGTCACCAGGTCCCCCCTCAGCCTTCTCTTGTGGAGGCTGAATAGGTTCAGGTCCCGCAGTCTCTCACTGTAGGGTCTGCCCTGTTGTCCCCGGATCATGCGGGTGGCCCTCCTCTGGACCCTCTCCATGTTGTCCACATCCCTCTTGAAATGGGGCGCACAGAACTGGACACAATACTCCAGCTGTGGCCTGACCAGCGTCGCGTAGAGGGGGAGGATCACCTCCTTGGCTCTACTCGAGATGCACCTGTGGATGCACGACAAGGTCCGGTTAGCCCTGCCAACCATGACCTCGCATTGTCGGCCCATGTTCATCTTGGAGTCAATAATGACTCCAAGATCTCTTTCTGCCTCCGTGCTCTCGAGTAGGGAGTTCCCCATTGTGTAAGTGTGCTGCTGGTTCCTACTGCCCAAGTGCAGCACCCTGCACTTGTCCGTATTGAAACGCATCCTGTTCCTGTTAGCCCACCCCTGTAACCTATCCAGATCCCTCTGCAATCTCTCCCTCCCTGCTAGCGTGCTCACCTCCCCCCAAATTTTGGTGTCATCAGCGAATTTAAACAGGTTACTTTCCACCCCATCATCCAGATCGCTGATGAAGAAATTGAACAGCGCAGGCCCCAGGACCGAGCCCTGGGGGACTCCGCTACCCACCTCCCCCCAGGTCGAATATGACCCATCCACCACCACCCTCTGAGTGCGACCCCTCAGCCAATCTGCAATCCATCTGACTGTGTAGGCATCGATGCCACAGTCGCCTAGTTTTTTAACTAGGATGTGGTGAGAGACGGTGTCAGAGGCCTTGCTGAAGTCCAGAAAGACTACGTCCACCACGACACCTGCATCCATGGCCTTTGTGACCTGATCGTAACAGCCTACCTAAAGCTGTACAGTCCAGCACTTGTTTAAGCTGACATCTGCCCAGTAACACTACTCCTAAATGACCTAATAATTTATCTTCTAGTCCTGGCAGTCCCCTTAGAGGGGTTACCCGCCTTTGCTGTTCACACCGGTCCATGGCTTGGCTTTGCAGGACTTCTGTGTTTGATGCACCAGTTACCACGAGTGGCTACATGACCTGTGTTAGTCTGGATGTCCGACTAGGAAATTACAGTAGTCTCTTTACGGTCATCTCTTCTAGTCTGAAAAACTGTGAATTGCATGGGTTTGTCTCCCTTAGCCCAAAGGGTGGACAGGAGTATGTGCCCTACTGACTCCTCTGAGAAGTTTTGAAACACAGATGCTTTTTTAAAATCGATAAAAATATTACAAAGTGTATCGAATCATAGAAAATGAGGGTGGGAAGGGAGCTCAGGAGGTCACATCTAGTCCAACCCCCTGCTCTGAGCAGGACCTGCCCCAACTACATCATCCGAGCCACTCTGAAGCCTCACCCTACCCTCAGCATCTCTACTGCTCCCCCCAGCTTGGTGTCATCTGTAACATTTCAATGCTGCTTTGAGTTCTGAGCCCCCTAAATAGCAAGCACTTTTTAAAACATAACAAAAACATTTTCATGCACAGGATGCCTTACACCTGCTTTCCCAGTTTATTTTTCACCTACCGTTTGTTACTCTACTCATATAGTTTTCAGCACCTCCCCCCAAAAAAAGAAAAAGAAAAAGAAAAGTTGAATAACCGTCTTACCAACAGGAATGAAAATGAAGACCATGCAGCCTCACAGACCTTATCATTGCACTATAAAGTGTTTTTCACGTATGTAAAATAACTAAATACTTCTTAGGAAACCTGGCTTTGTTTACAGCATTAACTTTAACTTGGAGTAGATACCTCGTACCCTGAGATGGCTCTTACTGCTGAGAGCCAAAGGCTGCAAGCTAGGAGGTCTTGCACACATTGGAGAAAATTAAACTCCACAATCAGCTGATGAGAGCTTTTCAGGAGATGTTCTTCCACTCTCCCCACCCTCCTGTCTAAAAAAAAAAAACCTTTATGCCTAAAATTTATCTAAGTTTGGGTCCTGGCAGTAGAACAGCAGCTGCGGGGTGCGTGCGCCTTCTGGAGCCTTTCCTTTGGCGCTTGCAGCCAGGCCCCTACCGGTATGGGCACATGTGCCCAGGCTGCCCCCTCCCAGCTTGCGGCCGGTGGTTTCCCTGCATTGCATGGGTGAGCGGAGGTTTAGCCCTGCAACCACAGCGCTCGTTAGCAGCCCGTCTCCTCCCAGAAATCAGCAGGAGGCTCTCCCTAGTCCCAATAAAGCAGTCCACCCCTCATGGGGCACCACGGAGGTGGTAGGTTTCCATCCCAGAGACCCTAAAAGGGAAGCAGTGCGTCCTGCTCTCCCAGGGAGCTTCTCTGGCTGCCCAGCTCCCTAGTTACTCCAGTTTCCCCAGTTCACGCTTCCATGCTGGGCTCTTGGATCTAGCTGGGAAACCGCTTTACAATGCTACTTCTCACAGGGCCAGACCTGGTCCTTGCAGAGCACAAGCCTGCAGCTCTCTGGGGCAGGGACCTCCACCCCTGTGCATCCCCTACAGACTGCCGGCATTTAGCAAATCGCAATGAAGTACCACCGGGTAGAAACTGAGTTTTGACCAAACGAGGGGCACAGGGTCTAACCAAGCAAGCTCACGCCTGAAAAAAATGTAATCAAAGCAATAATAGCTATTTTCTTGAGGAACAGTGGTGTACAACAAGCATTGTCTTTAGGCTACCTTGATTGTGAAACTGCGTTCTCAGCCTTTAGGCTTCGCTGCATGGCCTTTTTTCCCCCGCCCCCTTGAGCAATGTTTTATTGCTTTTGCCCTAAAACTGGTCATTGTGTGTGTTAGAAAAGCAGCAATCTGCGTAGACATAATGCATGCATATGCTGTATGTTGACAGCTAATCCAGTCCAAAAGAAAAAGTTAATTCTTTATTTTCTCTTGCATTTTGCAATAAACTGTTGCCCTGGATCCAAATCTCAATGTCACAAGGGCAGGTGGGATTTTCTGAGGAGCATAATGGAACGAGGCGTCCACATGCTGTTGGTTTTCAGCAGCGTCTGGAAATCTGGAGATGCTGCCATTTGAAAACCTTCCCCCAGGTCCCTTAGGCTCTTCTGAAAATTTCATTCTAAGACACCTTCAATTTTGATAATTAAGCACCAGCTTAATTTCAGAGTAACAGTAACTGTCAACATTTTCCAGCCCAGGCACCTTAAATTAGACAAGCAAATCCAAGGTTTGGCACCGGATCAAAGCAACATGGTATGATTTTCAAAGACGCCGAGCACGTGCAACTCTATTTGACATCACCGTGAGTTCTGCTTGGGCCTTCTCAAATCAAATGTAAGCACTTTACTCAAGGCACCGAAGGGTTGGCTTTGGGATTTTTTTGGCCAGGAATAGAATATAAGTTTTTTTCCTGCTAGAGAAAAACCAAGATTAAGTTGGTCTTCTCCACTTGGCACATTGCTGCCTGGCCAGTGATGTGTTACGTAGTCCCAACGTATACGTTGTGTATGCCCGGCCAGTGATGACACCCCCCCACTAAAACCCTATATCTAATTCTGCATTGCAAGAACTGGAGTTCCTTATTGAAAATATGCCAACAAAGGAAAAAAAAGGGAAACCAAGACCCGCAACTGTGTCAAAATTTTTGTCTGCAGACTCAGAAGGCAGCATTGTTAGTCCTGCGTCTCTGTGACATGTTTTCGAAGATGACGGTATCATCGGGGCAGAACAACCAGATGTTGCAGCTCAGAAAGAGATGGAAACGGAGCAAAGTTTGTGCAGGGTGAGGGGCACTACAACCGGAGGACGGCTAGGGAGGTGGGGGGCTGTGCTCCCTGCTCCTGCATGGCTGAGAATTGCCAACATCCTCCTCTTCTTCTTACTTTGCCCCTCCCTGCTCCCATCCCGCTCCTCCGCTCCTTAGGTCTCGTCTGTTAGACAGCAAACGCTTTTGGGCAAGGACCATCACTTCTGACCCAGGGTTGGCCCTTAGGGGCTGCAGCGATATAAATATTAAACAAGGATGACAGGGTGGAGACAAAAGCCAAACACGATGCTCCTCAGCTGGCTAGAAATCAAAATGTCTGCACAGTGAGGGGCGGCAGTCCAGCGCAAGGTGAGCAGCTGCTTCCCGCCCAAGCCCCTCTGACTTCGTGCTGCCGCTTTTTTTGTCCTGCTCCCTTCTGTAAGTCGAAGCAGATCGTTCAATAAATCTTGCTGGGCTTTGGCGGAAGGAATCCATCCAAGCCCCATCGATGCTTCCCAGTGTGTTTTAATCTCTTCTGTGGAGACAGGCATTCAAAATGGGATTAAGTTAGAAGGGGGTGAAAATGAAACGCACGTTGAAGTTAGTTACCAGCTCTTTTTTGCACCCCCACCTTTGTGCTTTAAGCGGTGCAATGAGAGGGTCCCTCCACTCTGGCCACAGGGCTCTCCTGTAGTATTTTTGGTGGCTGGTTTCTAGGTATGTGGCTGTGAAGGGCTTTGGCTGAGCTGGGCCCAGGGTGAAAGCTGCATTTCACCTCTCCTCTTTCCTAGTGCCTCCGCTTGATTCTCCAGGAGCCTGGTGTAACGCCATCCGTGTCGGCGCGCCAACTCCTCCTTGGCTCCCAGTGCAGATGTGCATTGAAGCAGTGGAGGAGGTGGGCTGCTTCAGTAGGAGTGAGAGAGGAATCAGGCCCTCCCTTGCTCTCTCTCTGTCCCCTTTAACAGTGTTATGTACCATGTCGGACATCAAAGCCATGATTAAGCCAATACTTTAATTGTATCTTTGTGCTTCATTACTTTTGCCCTTTGCCTTTGATGAGGTCTTCACCTCTCTGTTCTCCCTCCTTCTCCCCCAACCCCAGTTATTGCTTTTGCTTTATTTTTAGTGGTGATTTGGAAATTGCCAGTCTTTTTTTTTTTTTAAGATCATATCACAGAGAACAATGTCCACCCTTCCAACCCCAAAAAACTCTAGCCAGCCTTTAAAGGAACATTCACACCTATTTTCTTTTGCCTTGTCTCTCCTATTCTTATGAAGCTCTCATTGATTATTGCCCTTAAATTCCTCAGTCTGGTCATAGATAAAAGGATAACCACTTCAAAGCAAAGTGTTAAGAGTTTAACCTCAAGCTAAAAGAGTGGACAACAAGGTAATTGAGGGTAATAACTGATCACAGACCTGCTTTCAAAGGCACATGCAAGCCTCACTTTCAGATGGCTTTAATTTTATTAACATTTGTAGCAGCTCTAGATGCTTTTGAATCATTACAAACTTCAAAGCATAAGGTAACACTCCAAATGGAGAACCTGACACCAGTTTTTTTGTTCAGACCCACATCATATTGATAGCCTCTGTTGCAAGCATATAACATCTCCTCTCAAACTATAAAATCCTAGATGAAAAAAAAAATTTTGCCAATAGAGAAGATCAAAGCCTGCACCTCCTTTTGAATAATCCGAAAGAAGGCAAAACAGAAACACATCTCAAGAAAAAAAAATCTGTAGTCTTCTCTAATATAGTAATCCTTATTTGAAAGCTTTCCTTCTGAGTAGGATGCATATAGATGATTCGTATGACGCGTATGTCAACCTGTTCTTCTGTCCTCTGGATGTTTAGATTGTAGCTTTGTGCCAGCGTGCCATCATGGACTGAAGGATTTAAAATTAGGCCAGCCTAAGAGTTAGGAAATTGTCTAAAGGCTTAGACTTAGCAGTGATCAAGAGGATATAAAAATCCTACCTATCTCTAAATTCTGTCACGTTGACAACAGCATCCTAGTTAATCTTTGTAAGTACTTCTATCATAGATCTCAGATTGCTTTCCAAAATAGTGGACCATCCTTATCCCCGTTTTATAGAAGGGGAGACTGAGACTCATGGCTAAGTGACTTACCCAAGGTCACCCAGTGGGTCTCAGTCTGGAGGCCTTGACTGAGACACATTACATTCAATGGAAAGACCCTTTTCTCCCACTGCTTTTTTACTGGTATAACTCTAGTCATGTTACCAGCTTTATATTGATATGTC
>NW_017728991.1:5482933-5488947 GCF_001723915.1 Gavialis gangeticus | reverse complement strand
ACATGACATGCAGGAGCTCTCAGGTATTAGAAGGCGAGTGGTGCCTCTCTCTAGAGCAGTGGTCTCCAAACTTTTTTGATCGCACACCCCTATCAGTAAAAAAATGTTGAGCACGCACCCCCAATATATAAACAGAAATATAAATAGAAGTTCTAATATTTTCTTCCCACACCCCAGTGGATCATCTTGCGCACTCCCTGGGGTGCGCACACCCCACTTTGGAGACCACTGTGTTAGAGAGCAGAATCAGCCCCAGTATATGTATTTTGCAGAGATTACCACGTGCCAGGAGAAATGGCCACAGTTACTGTATATAATATTTCAACTGATGCAGCATTGCATTCTTCTGGGGCCATGCTTTCACCGTTCTGGGTTGAAAATGCAGGTCCTGATTCTTATCCAGTGTAAGTCACTGTGGTCCATAGTCAATGGATCAATGCAGATTTATCCGAGATGACTATCTGGCCTACATATTTTTGCCACGTACAACATGTCAGCAACTTTCCATGTTGCCTGATGTCACCTATATCACATTACCTCCATGTCATTATCCTAGTATCCTTCAACAGCAAAACACAACTTTTGCAACCTTATAGAAACTACCTGCTTCTCAATATATTCAGTGACTTATTTTTGCTTCTGCTCCAACGTTGCATCCTTTATGAACCAGAATCAGTTTAATACAAGCTTCCCTGTGTTCTCCTGTTAGGTACGTGCCTGTGTTAAGTCTGTGGAGTTTATGTTTTTGGGAAAAGTTATGCCTGGAATAATAAGCAGTGATGTTAGCACTTCGGGTGTGCTTTTAATGAGTCTGTTGTCAGCTGCACAGATGGGGTGGATGAATGGGACCCTGCGTTAAAACATATGTCACCGGATGCCCAAGGCAAGCCCTGTTTTGCAGATCGAAGTTTGCACGACTGTACGTTTTTAGATCTCGCAGTGCTAATAGTGCTCCACCCCACTCAGCCAGGTATATCCCACTGCCATCTTCCATGCCTAACTTGAGCGTGACCTGAAAAACACTAGATTTGCCAGGGAGAGGAATACCAGCTCCAAGTCCTTTGAATGAAAGTGGCATATTACGCAGCGCTCTCCGTTAATTTAACCCCAGAGTCTGGATGCGTGGGGTGTCAGTGACACGACATGAGAATGGGGCGCTTGGCCTGCTCCGTTGTTGGAAACTTACACTTCCATAATGCCATTTTCAAGCTACAGCTTTCCTGCACAACTAAGACAACAGCGCGGTCCCCTTTCAGTTTGCGAGGGAGTTGCGTGCATCGCTCTCATTAACATCAATGGCAGCTCCATGTACAGCCCGAAGAGAATAGGCCCATCATTGTATCACTGAGACAACCTTTTGAGCTGTAGTTTGAGTGGTATTTTGAGTGCTATGTACAGTCTCATCTGCTGCTCCTCCTTCCTTTTCCCTCTGGAGCTGGCTACTGCACTAGTTACAGGAGGGTGTTAGCTCTTGGGCTTTTTTAGAAGGTAAAGATACATCAAATAGAAATGCAAAGTAAATACTTCGTGGTAAGAAGAGGTAGCAGAAAGAAAACTCAAGGTTAGGATCTGGGCAGTTATGCCTTCCTTCCATTTGTCTGAAGGGCTTCTATACTCTGTAAGCAGTTGCAATTCATAATTGCTAACAAACCGACTGACAGATGATGGGAACACTTTTTGCAGGGGAGAAACCATGAGGGAAGTTATTTTACAATCTCCCATTGTAGCAAGCACCATCAGACCTGTTTTACTGCCTTAAAACCAGCCGGAGAGCATGCAGCAAGCTGGAGGGTCTGAATGGAGCGGGGCACCAGCAGGGCCCAGTCCCACAAAGCTTGATTACCACCTGGAGCTGTTATTCCTGTGAAGTAGCAGGATCAGTCGGTTGTATTAGGCTTTAATCTAAAGAGCCCTTTCCCCTGCCATTGCAAACATGATGGCGGTAACGCAGGGACAAGGTGCCCACATAGGTGCAGCATGTGTCGTGCTTTGTGCGGTAGGTGCCTTGGGAGGCTGTGTCTGTACTGGAGGTCCCACCATTGCTGCCTGCAATAGGAAGATTTGACAGGGCAAAGTCCACCTTGCTGAACCACACTCCCTTTGGTTTGCTCTCTCCTGCCCCTGGATCAGTTCATCTCTTGGCTGCCCCATGAGCCAGCTTCAGGAGCAGGCCTAGAGAGGGATGTAGGCAATGCCTAGCCCCTGATCTGGGAGTAGGAGCATAGCACTGTGAAGTGGGAGACACAGGGTGCAACTCTCTTCTAGGTGAGGGGGGCTACACCTTGGGTCCCCCACTTCCTAGGGAAGTGCTTTAGCTACTAGACCGCTGGCTAAAAGGTAGGAGGACCCTCCTCCTCCTCCCAATTGCTGCTTGTGCTTTTCTCTGATCAAAGTCTGGGGACTTGCACAGACCCAGCTGCCTAAGTGCCACCTAGGCACAGGACGGTGAAATAGGCTTGGCCCTAACCATCTGTTGTAGAATAATAATAAAAAGATCATTAATGATGAAGCTTTGCAGTATTTGAGGACGTGAGCAAATGTTCCAGACTTTGGTGAATTCTCCTCACAACTTGGTGAGACGGTTGTGATCATCCCTGTGGTATTCGTGGGGGGGAATGCATCGCACAGAAGCCAAGTTACCTAAGGTCACTGGTGCAAGCTGGACCATGAAGCAGCTCTCTGCTGACTCCCACTACCGTGCAGTCACAGCCTCAATTTGAGATTCTGATGTCTAAAGTCAATATTTAAAAAAGCTTTCCACATTGTGTGGTTGCTGCAAAAAACAGCGTGGAAAATGGTGCAACCAGCCAGCATGGGGATGGACTAGACGCTATTCAATTTGCGTTGGATACAGTAAGGATCAGACCGGTTTGATACACACCATGCAGGAGGGGAAAATAGTGTGTGCACCAAAGAGGTTGGTGTAAACTGAACTCTCCTGCTTGATGTCTGGGAAAGATTTGTAAAAAGTTGCTTTTGTGCTGCACCTTTGAATGCTTCAGGAACAGGCAGCTCTTGGGAGGGTGGTGGTGGTGGTATCAGCAGCAAGGCCAAAGCCCAAGGATAATTTTGGCTAGTTAGCAAGACACGTAGGTTAATATTATCTTTAAAGAATTAAAAAGAAAGCACATTCATTTCAGCTTGGTTGAAAGCATAAGGAAGGAAAAATCCAGAGACTGATTTTCCTCCAAGTCTGAGCCTAGTGCAATGGTGCTATGCGAGGTCACAAGCTGGTGTAACTCAGTGGAGCTTATTTGTCCTTCATGAAGCTACCCCACTTGACTCAAGACTTCAGTTGAGTTGTCTCTAATATTCATTAGTGTAACAGAGAAGGGTCAGGACTCTTGCCACATGGGAAGGGATGCCATAGATAACAGGTTTCTAGAAATATATTACAGGGGTGCAGGTTGTAGCCGTGTTGGTCTAAGGACATAGACAGACCAGGTTCTTTGCATGAATCTGATATCTTTTATTAGACCAACTTAAGTAGTTGGCAAACAATTATATAATTGTTTTCCAACTACTTAAGTTGGTCTAATAAAAGATATCAGATTCACGCAAAGAACCTTGTCTGCCTAGAAATATATTAGAAATCCCAAACAATTAAGCATTTATTCAAACAATCTTTTGACAGTTTCTCTCTCTTGGTACCATGGTTTCAACTGAAAAAAAATCAATAATGATTCTTAACAACAGATATGTCCAAACAGCAATTTTTGTGTCCTGGCTGGGGATGTATCGACCTGACACTTACTTAGCTTTCCCTACATTTAATGAAAAGGTAAAACAAAAGTGTCAACGTTAATTATTTAACTTCACTTGAAAGGCTTATAGTGAAGGTTCCCCACAGGGAAGAAAATACTTTCTCGTGTAATCAATAGGGTTTTGGCAGGAAAGGTACTGTCTACTTAAGAAATTAATGCAGAAATGAGAGGAAGTGGGCTGGAGGAAAGGCAGTGTGACCCTGGACTGGACAGAACAATAACAAAGAGGTTGCATTTTACAGTCCTCCCCAGGGAAGGGTTTACCTCTTCCGGATAACACCTCCAAACCTGTAGTCCTTGCTCAGACAAACTCCCACTGGAATCGGTGAGACTTTCGTCTGAAATAGCGTGCCTAAAAGCAAAATGGTACCGTGTTTTAGCTAGGCTTTATGTTCCACCTCTTTTGTACCTTGTAAGTAAATCAGCTGGCAGCTGTGTTTCTACGGCCTTGAACATTTAGCATGGTTTTTTGGATTCTAGATCAGCATTTCAGTATTCTCCCTGATAACAAGGATTGAATTGGCAGGTTGCATTTCAGAGCTCCCAGCTCTCACAGCGCCCTTAGGTAACTGTGGGGAAAAGAGGCCTGTCCTCGGGAGCGGAGAACTTTGCAATAATGACCCAAAAGTTTTCTTGTAGTCAGTAAAACTTACTCGCACTTGATGGTTCTCTTGCTCTTCCACTAGTATCATGTCGACTGCTCCACCCAGCTTACCTCCTCGGCCCCCACTGACAGCCGAGAGTCTAAATGGGAAACAAGACAGCATAGGGAACTTCGCTATTTTTCCAAGTTCTTGGTTCTCTTACACCAGTCATCCCATGTCGTTCCCATTCCAGCTGGTTGGGAATGCCGGGCAGCCAAGTACAGACAGGATGGGAGGGGGAAACCCTCCATGTTTGGGGCACTCACATGGTCCGGAAAGGGGTGCAGCTGTGCCCCTGCCCCCACCCTGCATCTGCTGCTGTTTCCAGCACATGTAGACCTGGCTAACCCCATCCTTTAAAACAAGTTCAGGGGACTCTCTGTTTATGTGCTGTGCTTATGAATCATTTCTATATACCACTGATAATGGTCCCAGACGGTGAAATCGTGAAGTTGTCATGATATTCAAGAGCTCGTGGTTGTGTGTTGATGTGTGCAAGTATGGAATTAACTTTCAAATGAGAAAGCAGTCCACTGGAAAGGGAAACGGGGCCTTTTAGAGTTGTAAAGGTTAAGAGCGCATTGCATGAACCATCCTAGTCACTTTTTTTTTTGTTTTGCACAATGTTTTAAGTATATAGGCCCAAAGCTGCAGGGAGCAGGACTTGGTGGTGAAAGCGCAGCAGTGGCAGTTCTGACTGCAGATGCATTGCTGTGTGACCCTTGGGGCAAGTCACTTCTCCCATCTACAAAAATGATCCCTTGGCCTCTTCTCTGGGTGCTTTGAAGCAAGGACTGCAATTTGTCACGTGGAGAGTGCTAGCACAGGCCTGCACACCAGCTCCATTCTGCTCTTGCCCTATTCGGAGCATTAGAGCTGCGCAGAAGTCTTGTGCTGGACCCTCCACACAGGGTTGAATTGTACCCTAATTCCTGTCCAGTGCTTTGTGGGTACAAAATACCACTATTCATGAAGAAGAAAGGCCTCTTGATGCGTTTGCAGTGGATCCACAGTCCACAGCACAAGAAGGGTTAAGTTTTTATGCTGCAGCTGCAAAGCCCAATTTCTTTATTTCCTGTTAATGACATTATTGCCTACATAAAACTCTTGAAACATGTTTCTTTCATTTGTTTAATTTCAAATTCTGAGCACACTAGCTGGAAACTATGTTTAATAGTTAAACTCAAAACATTTGGATTTCCTTTCTTCTTCACGATTTTCGGCAACTCCCCTTCATACTTAGTTGGGTTTTTCAGAAACCATTTTTTACACTGCTATAGAATCCAGCCGGCAAACAAAAGGCATTATTGCATTGCAGCGTCGCATCACATTGCATTGGTGCAAGCAAGTAACACATGCTCTAGTTCACTTCGTCATCATGCCAGCATCTCAGCAGACCCTACTTGTTACCAAATGGACAGACTTCACTCTTCCCCGAAGCAGGGTGTCACTGTCCAGCCCTTTTTCGAAGGCTTTCCCTGTGCACACAGGAATGCTTTCCCTTAAGGCACATGGCAAATATCTTCCTCTTTCCATGATCAAATAGGCTGGAATTTTACCTTAGTCCCTTCCTGCCCCTCATTCATAGCGGTGGTCCATTTCCCTG
>NW_017728991.1:5471666-5477933 GCF_001723915.1 Gavialis gangeticus | reverse complement strand
TACTTGTTACCAAATGGACAGACTTCACTCTTCCCCAAAGCAGGGTGTCACTGTCCAGCCCTTTTTCGAAGGCTTTCCCTGTGCACACAGGAATGCTTTCCCTTAAGGCACATGGCAAATATCTTCCTCTTTCCATGATCAAATAGGCTGGAATTTTACCTTAGTCCCTTCCTGCCCCTCATTCATAGCGGTGGTCCATTTACCTGCCGGTCCTTCGCCTTGCCAGGCTTGCCATGAAGTGGTCGTAGCTCTCGCGTCGGCCGAGAGCGATGAATCATGGGCTTGGCCATAGTGACTTGTTCCCCCCGTGTCCCCCACCACCTCGTTCTAATCAATATTCCATGTAGGTGACAGAAGCAGTTCAAAAATGTTAATAGATAGCAAAGTGCTTATGTGTGCTTTATCAGCTCTCATAGAACATTTAGTGCTGATACGGTGCCCCTTTTAAGTCTAAAAAATCTGGCCAAGAGTGTGCAGATAGCAGGGAGTGTGCTGAACAAAACATCAAGGAAAAAAGTCTGTGTGGGGGGATGGAAATGCTAAAAGGATTATAGGAAGAGAAAATTTATCAGACTTATCTGGTAAGACTCAGTGACAAAAGTACGTTGGCTTATTAAATGAACTTCAAATCCCATAAAACTAATTGTGTGTTTTCTTCTCTTCTATTTGAGCCTCTCTTGCAAGCCTTTTTTCTGTGCCGCAACAGTCTGTCTGCATCCGGATAATACTCTGCACTTCTAAATTGACTTCTTGCATATATAGACAGACAGGTATAGGATCGAATAGCATAAAGATTACACAGATAATCGGGTTTGCATTTCTTAAACTAATGATGCTAAAATAGTTGATAAAGAAAAGAAGGAATAACTTCAAAGGTTCACATGTGGGTTGCAAAACTCTTGTGTCTTTTATATACAGGGTCTTCTGCTTATTTTGATCAAGGCTGTTCCCAGCACTTCTGTTGAAATACTTGCAAGCCTTTGATCTTGTTATCAACATGACCACCAGTGAGAATCCCACAGCTTGCAAAGCATATAACAGTGCATGTGACGTCAGCCTGAATGTCTAACTAATGCAGATTTGGGGTTTGGATGTTACTGTCGCTTGGGTCTTCCTTGGGTTACCTCCGTCTCACTCAGACATGTGTCCTACCTACATAACCTTGCACCTTTTCAGCCAAGGATCCCCAAACACTTAAAAACTGATGGGAAGAGGAAACATTTCAACCTCTCCTCTTGATTTGTATGCATGGAGAAAACGAGGTACAAGATGTTTGGGTTGATGGGTGTCATGCAGGAGGGCTTTGATCTGTATTGGGGTAAAGTAGAAAAACCAGGACACTTGTCACCTTTGGAGGTGAGCTGACAGGGATTTGGCTAGCTGAGAAAAGATAGGTTTTAGGCTGCTGGGTTTTGACTTTTCCTTCTTCCTGCCTCCCTACGTCCCATCCCTAAAAGACACGTTTAAGAGCAGTGCCGGTGAGGCAGGCAAGCCGCATGTCTCCTTGCCGGTAGGTGTTGCAAGCTTTGCTTTCGGGGAGTTTCCCTCCATTACACTCTCAACCCAGGGACACACATGGTTGAATGACCACAATGGGGACCAGTTACCTCTTTTGAGCCTGTTTTGCTCCCTCATGCCTGGCATAAGTCTGTATACCAGCTAACACGAGGCGTTACAGGGTGTCCCATAAAGGCACTATGGTAACCAAGGCAGACAAGGTTCTTTGGGTTAATCTGATGTCTTTTCTTAGACCAACTCTGATAGTTGGAAAAATTCGTCTTTGCAAGGGTTTGGGCATGAGCAGGCTGAGGAAGTGTCAGTGGTTGGTGTGTGCTCTCCCTGGATGGCCACACGATGCCACAGAAGCAGGTAGCACAGCCCTGGGGTCATTGTCAGTCCTTGAGAGGGACGGAGCCAGAGGAGACTCCAATATCTAATATCTCCAATATCTCTCTTGCCACAAGTTACCTTTTGTTCTGTCCTGAATGGCCGTGGAGAACAATTCACCGTTGTCCTCTCTATAACAGGCTTTTACATATTGGGTGACTTATCATAGTCATAACGTAGTCACATCGTCTCCTCTTTTCTGCACTAAACAAGCCCGGTTCTCTCAGCCTGTCTGTGCTAGTCGCGTATGCTGAACCTCTGGTCGCTTGTGTTGCTCTGCACTGACTCCCTCCAGCTCGTCTACATCTGTCTTAAACCGTGGTGCCCAAACCTGGGCGCAGCATTGCAGCTGAGGCCTCTCCAGTACCGAACACAGTGGGATAATTATTTATTGCGTCTGACATTCCTGTTAATACATCCCAGAATGACATTTGTCTTTCCTGCAACAGTGTCACATTGTTGACTCGTATGCAGATGTACTTCAACTTTTCAGTGTTTTTTCTGAACAGAAAATGCATAGGACTAGATTTCATGGTGAAAGAAGAGCTACAGATACTGATGTACGTGCCCACAAAAATATGCCAGTAGTTACACATCATGATACTTTCCCTTGCACTCTCATTATGATCTTTCCTTATGTTTCATCTGAGGACTAATGTGAATATTATTAAGAAAGCTAGGATCAGAAGCAGTGGATGGGACACTGCACTGGGACTCAGGCAATATGGGTTCACTTCCCATCTTTGCCACAGCCTTGGACAAATCACTTGCACTCCTGTACCTCAGTTTTCCCATCTGTAAAATGGGGCAATGATATTGGCCTTTTTTATAAAGTCCTTTGAGATCTGTGATAAAAAGCGCAACGTAAGAGCTTGGTGCTATTATTATTTACCAACCCTTACGAGCTGATGGTTCGGTACTGCTGTCTCGTCGGTGTTCTTTGAGGGACACGTATAGTGCTGAGTATTTAAGTTAATGTTAGCAGTAAAAGGCAGGCTCTTCAGATGCCATATTATTGCTGCTGGTCTTCTAAATAAAATGGGTCAGACTCTTGGTCGATGCAAGTTGGCATAACTCGATTCACTTGAGTGGCGCACGGCCAATCTATACCTGGCTTTTGTGCAAAATCAGAGCTCGTATCTATTTGCACATCTCACTAAACTTCCACGTGACGCCTCCACCCGGCTGGCACGCGTGGTGCCAGGGGGTGTCAGAATCGATCGAGCGGTCCTCGAGCAGGTGGACAGCTTGAGCTAGGCTTGCTCCGTCCTCAATGAGAAATGTGACAAGGCATTAGATATTCTGGAGGGCCAGAAGTGGCTTGATGCCACCCCAAACAGGAATATTTCAAGGGGAAAGCAGTTTAAAAAATGACAGGGTTTAGGTGTCTCAGCCTGATCATGCCCATAAATAACTACAGCTAGGAGAAGTGAACACAGCTGCACTCTGGCATGTTCTTTAGAGATTTAGCATTAGTGGCATTTGACCTAGTTTTATGCAGAAAGACAACAACCTGGAGACGTTTCTTTCAGAGCGAGACACCAATAAAGCATCTGCCTCGTGGGTAGAGATGACATTGATGGAGTGAAGTTAACTAGGTGAAGTTTGCAAGACAGCACAGGGGTCTAGAAAATCAGATGTTATCAGCCCTGTGCTGTCGACCTGTCTCTTTGCTGGCATGCTACACAGCCGCGCAAAGTAGAGATGGAGAAACCCTATTAGACCAGTCCAATTCCTAAAGGATCTCATTTTTTTTCCCAAAACATTTTTCCATATCTGTTCCAGGGAGGCGTCCGAGGGGAAAAAAATAAATCCATTCCTTTTTTCATTTTGGTTTAGTCCCTTCTTCAGCTCTTTTCTACACCTTCTTTGTTTTGTTGTAGCAAACTCTTCAACCTTTTTGATCAAAATGTAGATGTCACGTGCAAAATTCAACTGGAAGTGGTGGAATATTTGTTCAGGCTTTTCAGCCACGTCATCAGGGCGGCTGCCGTTGCCTGCTAGCCCATTTTGTTGTCACTTGCTGACGCTGTCATTGAGATGTTGTCTAAAATGAAAAAGGTAACATGCCAAGAAGTCAAATAAGCATGTTGCCACCTGGTGAGAATAGGAATGTATATTCTGCATTAGCTTAGTCAACTCAAAGAAAATCCAAAGATACCAACTTGTCTTCCTACCTGTAGCAACTACCCCAGCAAAGGGAATTCCCTGTGGGCCTAATCCAAGGACGGTCAATGCCGGACTTTGGTAGAGGTGAAGTGAACTGTGAAAGGTCAGTCATTCCAGGTCATCGGCATAGCTCCCAGTGAGCCCAGCAGCGCGTGCATCTTTGTGTGGACGTACCACAGATGCGGAAAGAGAACCGGTTGCGCGTTGCAAAGCTTTTCCTGTTCCCAGGTTGCGTGGTACTCGTGAGGGCAAAGTCCCGGGTGAGCGATGTAGGATGATCCAAAAAAGATCCCTGTATTTGCTGCTCAGAACTGTCTTTAGCACCAGGCTACCCTCAGTACCAGGAGTGCAACTACCCCTGCGTAGGGAGGAAAGGGGCAGTGAGACGAGGATATTTTTTCAGTGTAATGGCTGGCTGGCCTCTATAGCACAGTTCCAGCTTGGAAGAGCTTGGACCCCACACAGGCAAGTTCAGCAAGCTGAAAACCTGGGCTCCCGTGACTGTTTCGGGAGACAGTTCATGCCAAGTGATGTATAAATGGTACCAAGGCCACGTTACCGTGTATTGGCTCCTGTGCTGTATCACCTGGCAGTGCCATTACAGTACGGCAGCAAAACAGCCGCTATTTCTTAAATGACGCTTGCGTGCACTATCAATGATGTCGGGAGAGTTTCTTCAGTAGGAGTTGTCTCGTCTTAGCCTGTTTTGTGCTGCTTTTCCTTTCAGTAGAAGAAACTTCTTATAAACCGTAGGATGGTGTTGCAGCCGGTCGGACTACATGATATAGATCAGATGTTGCCTATGTGCTGTTTTAACGCTCCAGTTCTTCCTCAGTGAATGATTTAACACCAAAAACGAGAGAATGGGAGAAGAGAGCTTTTCATGTCTAAACTTGTAGTCCAGAGCAGAACCAGGACATTTCTGGTGTGAAGCAGGACCAGGCCAGGATCTAGAAGCTGCCACTTTGGTGGTTTTACTCTGTTTCTCCATCAAAAAATCTCAGCACTGCCAACCAGGTTGCAAGTGCTTTGTGCAGAGCCTGGCATAACAGGGTCTTGATCCTAGGCAGTAGTGACTGATTTATTTAGTCAGTGTTATGCCCTGCCACTTCTAGAGACGGTGCCTCCAGCTCAGTTAAAGCCCACAGCCAGGCTTGCTGTCGCTGACTTGTCTATAAAGGAACTTCTTGTTCCAGGGCTAAAACTCCGGCACTATTTCTCCAGCTATAATTTACATCTTCTGTCTTAGATTGGGGTCCCCTCCCCACCCCAAAAGCATCCTGCGCTATCCGCAGGTGCAACTATCTCCTCTTTTGCCCAGAATTCAGCCGCAGCGGAGCGGATAGCCACACAAGGTACCCCGGGCCTCTAGCTTAGGCCTAGGGCTGCTTGCTGTCCTTGCAGGGACGTTTTGGTGACTCATTTGCCGACTTCCTGGGGGCGGTGGCTGGGGGCACGCGGGAGGAGTCATGGTGGGATCTGGAAACCACAGGCCAAGGCACTAAGCTCATTTATTTGAGATACTGGCAATACTCGGACGCAAAAGGCTCAGCAGCAGCTTGTCCTCGTGGGGTTCAGCCACCCCTGAGCGCTGACAGGGAAAGCAGGGAGGTTTTTGCACACGCAACCGTCCTGCCGGGCGGGGGTTTCCAGGATGGGGGCCTCTTAGCATCCCCTCTCGGGGGGCAGCTTGGGTGTGGTCCCTCCTCATCCGTGGAGCTGCTTTGGGCCTCGGGGAGGCGTTTGAAGGCGTAAGGCTACAGAGCCGGGGGGAAGATGCGTCGTCTTCGTGCCGTCGGGGCGCGGGTGGGTTTGTCCGCCTCGTGCCACCTGCGAACGAAACGTGGCAGTCCACCTCCTGCAAGCCCTGGTCCCGGGCAGACCCGAGGCGGAGCAGATCCGGCGTGCTGGGCCTGGAGCACCGCTTTCGGGTCCATCCTCTAATTCAAACCTTTGCTGCGTGTCCGCGTAATGGGGGGCCGCGGGCCAGTCGTGCTGCCATCAGGCGCACCCAAGCAGCGTCCTCCCCCCGGGGCAGAAACCGAAGTGTCCCCCGAGCCGCGCCGCCATGCTGCGCCCGCCCGGCGCCGCGGGGGTTAAGGCGGGGAGCGCGCTGCCCCTTTAAGGCGCGGTGACGCGGCGCTTTGATGAGGTCCTGGCAACTTTGTAGCAACTCGGCGGCGCGGGGCCGCGGGGGGGCCGCGGCGGGGG
>NW_017728991.1:5469373-5471519 GCF_001723915.1 Gavialis gangeticus | reverse complement strand
CCCTGCCCTGCCCGCCGATGCTGCGCGAGGGCCGGGCGCAGGGGGCTCGGGATCCGCTCCGGCTGCAGCGCGGTGAGTGCCCTGCCCTGCCCTGCCCTGCCCTGCCCTGCGGCACCAAGTAGCTCGGGACTTTTTCTCCCCCCCCCCCCCGCTCGTCCCCATTGCTGCAGCAGTTTTGCTCCCCCGGGGGCCAGCGCACGTGCGGGGCGGCGATGGGACCCACATGGCTCTTTCCCCGCGAGCCGATGCTGTCCCGGGTGGGGGGTCAGCTCTCCCCCCCGACGTGGAAAGTGGAGCCGCTGTGATCCTGCAGATCGCTGCTGCCTCCTGAGCGCGAGCAGCTGAAAAGCCTGTTTACTTTTGGTCTTTGATGTTGGGCGGATCTGGTTTTGATTAGATCAATACTCTTTTCTTTCCTTTCCTTCCCCCCCTCCCTTTCCCGGCCAGAGAGGAGGCTCCGAGGATCCCCTGCTGACTCGAGAGCGGCGCTACAGCCAGCCAGGCGCAGGCTCCCACCCTGGCAGCCAGGCAGACCGTGCAGGAGCTGAAGGCGGACGCAGGAGCCATGAGCAGCGCCGTGCTGCTGACTCACCTCCCGGACCCCAGCACCAGCTTCAGGGAGGATGCCCCGCGCCCCCCTGTGCCAGGGGAGGAAGGGGAGGCACCATGCCCGCAGCCTGCCTGCGCCTTCGCCATGAAAAGCCAAAGCTTCGAGGCCGTGCCGGTGTCCTCGGCCCCCAGGAGGAACGAGGATGGCTTGGGAGAGCCGGAAGGCAGCGCGTCTCCGGACTCCCCTCTGGCCAGATGGACCAAGTCCCTGCACTCTTTGTTGGGGGATCAAGATGGTGCCTATCTCTTTCGGACCTTCCTGGAACGGGAAAAATGCGTGGATACCTTAGACTTCTGGTTCGCCTGCAATGGCTTCAGGCAGATGGACCTTAAGGATACCAAAACTTCGCGGGTAGCCAAAGCTATATACAAACGGTACATCGAGAACAACAGCATCGTCTCCAAGCAGCTCAAGCCGGCCACGAAAACCTACATACGGGATAGCATCAAGAAGCAGCAGATAGATTCGGTGATGTTTGATCAGGCACAGACTGAGATTCAGACTGTGATGGAGGAAAATGCTTACCAGATGTTTTTAACTTCTGATATATACCTCGAGTACGTAAGGAGTGGGGGAGAGAATCCTGCTTACGTTCACGGCAACGGACTGGGGAGCTTAAAAGTGGTCTGTGGCTACCTCCCGACCTTGAACGAAGAAGAGGAGTGGAGCTGCGCGGACTTTAAAAGCAAAATCTTGCCATCTGTCGTTGGGTTGTCTAGCAAGACTTTGAGGGTTACAGCCAATGTCAGAGCTACGGAAACTGTCGAGAATGGATACAGGTAAGGAAAGTCCTGGGACTCCCACCTTGTTGTAATGCTCTTTAAGAAGCTTGTCAAGTGGGCATGGTCCTCGCCAGTCTTGAGCGCTGGCAGCGTCTGGTAGAGACTTGCTTAAAAATGGTCTAGCAATCCTGTTAGTTAAATCTAGCCGTGACATAGATGCTTCTCGGCACCTTCGTCGGTCGGGTACTTTTTTGTATGTCAGAAAACTTCGCGGCTGCTGTGTCTTTCCGTCGTGCATTAATTATTGATTCAACTTGTAAACCTGTTCAGCGCAGTGGAAGAGGGCATCGCATCGCCAGCGGGCAGTGGTTAAGTGTCTGGGTTGCATGAGGAGTGGCTGTGGGGTCCTGCACCTACTGCAGTAAACTCTGCCACTTGCCCACGTTTTACTTTAATGTTTGCGTGAGAGAGTCTGTCATCGCATTCAGCAGGGCTATGGTGCCCAGCCAGGGCGGCTCTGTGCCCATGTGCGCTTGGAGCCTAGCACAGTCGCATCTAGTACTTGAGGGTGATGCAGGCGTTTCAGGTGCAGAGTAAGAGTAGATCTGGCATCTTTCTGGTGGTCACGTGCTTGAAATTTAAATGTATTGAGATCTGGTTCTGTGTCTTCTGCCAGATCCGGAGCGTGCACTGTCTGCTCTGGGTGAGTGGGGACAGCGACTGCATGGTGGCATTTCTGTGATACTAAGCCCTTCCTTTTGTTGTCTACCTTGATGAAAAGGCAGGGTGGGGGGGAGACTTGTAGTTTCTCATG
>NW_017728991.1:5462146-5464373 GCF_001723915.1 Gavialis gangeticus | reverse complement strand
CTTTCCGTCGTGCATTAATTATTGATTCAACTTGTAAACCTGTTCAGCGCAGTGGAAGAGGGCATCGCATCGCCAGCGGGCAGTGGTTAAGTGTCTGGGTTGCATGAGGAGTGGCTGTGGGGTCCTGCACCTACTGCAGTAAACTCTGCCACTTGCCCACGTTTTACTTTAATGTTTGCGTGAGAGAGTCTGTCATCGCATTCAGCAGGGCTATGGTGCCCAGCCAGGGCGGCTCTGTGCCCATGTGCGCTTGGAGCCTAGCACAGTCGCATCTAGTACTTGAGGGTGATGCAGGCGTTTCAGGTGCAGAGTAAGAGTAGATCTGGCATCTTTCTGGTGGTCACGTGCTTGAAATTTAAATGTATTGAGATCTGGTTCTGTGTCTTCTGCCAGATCCGGAGCGTGCACTGTCTGCTCTGGGTGAGTGGGGACAGCGACTGCATGGTGGCATTTCTGTGATACTAAGCCCTTCCTTTTGTTGTCTACCTTGATGAAAAGGCAGGGTGGGGGGGAGACTTGTAGTTTTTCATGACATGCCAGTCCTCCATCTCCTTTTCAATCCTATTTATAATGTCTAAACAAAAACCTCTGAAAATGGATTGTCCTGCCCATGAAGGGGGGCTGTGGACTAAGGGGCTTGGGTGGGGTGATCTGCTCTCGGCTATGTTCGGTCTGCTAGCACAGACGCGAGGAGTTAGTTTTTCAATATGGTAAGTGTTTGACATCTGGTTTACAGGAATGTTGAGCTTGTTTCTGTGATTCATGGACATCAAAGCATTGCAGGCTTCTCTTTCAGTTGTGCTCTGCCTCTTAGAGGAGGGTTGCTGTAGTGCATATCTCTCTCCCTCTCCTACCCACCAGATGGGCTCCAGCCATGAGAGCTTCCAGGGGCTCTGGGACTGGTCCTGTACACCAGGATAAATTAGAAGTAGCTCACATGCCATGTATGAAGTTGCTTTTGAATCTCACACTGGTTTAATTGACACAAGTTTCTTTTTTTCCTCGCCTTGTTTGTACTTGAGACCAACTTTGGGAGTGGAATCGCGAGGTTGTGGCTTGTGTGTATGGAGGTGGTCTCTAGCGCTGTCCCCCTTGGGGGACTTTGCAGGTCCAAGGCCCTAACTGTCAGCCAGCGTGCGGAGGATTTAGTGCTGCCTTCCTCCTCTCCTACATGAGTGTCACTACTTTAAGAGCTACCGCTCTGCAGAATTGTACTCCTGCTGCTGTCCTGCAACCAGGTGGCGGGTTGCAGGACGTTATTTTCCAGGTGCCGGAAGGATGGGTTTTAATGCTCCGCTAGTTGAGGCAGCTCATTGCTGTGGGTACTTCAAAAGCTTAGCTGTTTCTGACCCAAGAGAGCTCGTGAAGGAGGATGACTCCTTGTTTGACTATTGCTGTCTTCTGAGGACAGGGGTTTGGATGAAGGGAAGGTAGATTTGCACCTTATAGGCTAACTCTCTACTTGGGGCATGATGGCCACCCATATGCTTCTCTTTTGATTGCTCAAGTATCAGCTCTGTTCCTAGAAGGTAAGCCGCGCCTTGTGCTTTGATCAGTGGCTCTTGCATTTCCAACAGCTTTTGCATCCAGTTATTTTGGTTCCTCGGGAAGTGCGGAGGTGAGGCAGGTTGCGGTGCTGTCCGGTCCAAGGAGTGAACATAAGTTTCTCCTTCCGGCCCAATATGGCTGAAGTCACTTTGTGGGAGGTTGCAGATGCTGAGTGCACGGATGTTGCTGTGCTCGCTGAACTTGAGATTAGATCTTCGTGGTGACACAGTCACCTCTGGTTAGTGGCCAAACCACACCTCCATCCTGGCGTGTCACAGAGGAGTCTAACTCAGCATTTGCACCGGACTTGAAATACTTCAGGCACTTTGCAAGCCGCTTGCATTTGCCACTGTCTCCTTCACAGGTGTTAATGCAGGGGCACTAGTAGTAGGATAAAAATGCAGGTGTTGGGTCTGACGAGACAGGAATTGGTGGTGGATTGAATTGTTAACTACTGATGTCCATATACAGGCTTCTGTGAGAGAGAGAGAGACATCTTGAGCTGTATTTTGGCTCTTCCACACTATTCTTTGTGTTAAATATGTGTTGATGCATGATGATGATGAAGCTGGGCCCCTCAGACTATCGAGTTTGTGTTGGACATGGCCACATCTAGGCGGGATTATGTGCATGTGGTTTCTGAATGGGCCCTGCACAAGTCCATGTGTGTGGAGCAGTG
>NW_017728991.1:5455037-5457146 GCF_001723915.1 Gavialis gangeticus | reverse complement strand
TATACAGGCTTCTGTGAGAGAGAGAGAGACATCTTGAGCTGTATTTTGGCTCTTCCACACTATTCTTTGTGTTAAATATGTGTTGATGCATGATGATGATGAAGCTGGGCCCCTCAGACTATCGAGTTTGTGTTGGACATGGCCACATCTAGGCGGGATTATGTGCATGTGGTTTCTGAATGGGCCCTGCACAAGTCCATGTGTGTGGCGCAGTGCTTTTGCCTTTATGCGAGGGACCTGCGGCTTTATTCTGCCCAAGGTGAATTCATCTGCCTCCCATTAAGTTTTCTCTTCTTAACATCAGCGAGGCTGGTCTTGCTTTAAGTAAGTTGGGGCTAGCAGATGGCCCTCTACCGGCTCAAAGTGCTTCCTGTCCTTTGAAAGAACTGGCTGATGGATCTCGTTTTGTGTCAAGTTATTGAAACCAAGTTTGGCTTCAATTATCAAAGTAAATGATGCCATTGTAAAGCTGTGTTTGAAGCAGTGTTCCACAATTAGGGCATGGAAGCTGTGATTAACATAGTTTTGCTAAAAGGTACTCTTTTCTGTGTGCGTGTATGCACAAAACCCTTGATTGCCCAATGATGTTTGTCTCCCAAGAAAGTATTTAATGAGATTTCAATTTTTGCCTCCAAAAATAAAGCTTGTAGGTTCCCTCCTTGTTTAAGCTTCCAGAACAGTTCTCAGAAAGAATACCATAGGTTGACAGTAAAATTATATATACCACCCCCTGCAAAATGTTCTTAAACTGCAGTTATAATAGGGGATCCAAGACAGCCCCTGAAATTTTAGTGGCATTGTAATGCCTCTGATATGCCTATTGCCTAACGCAGCATAGAGGGAGCTGCATGCTGTGTATCAGCACACCAAGATAAGAATAGTCTGAGAAACATCAGGCATTCTCCTTGATGCTCCAGAGCAACTGCTACCTGACAGCTGAAAGCACTTTGCATACGGAGTTGGAAGATTTTTGTGTGCGCGCAGAATCTGCATCAGGAGACCACCGCTTTCCATAGGAATTTAAAATCCTTGCAGGCAACTTGATGCATCTGGGTGCAATTACTATAGTAGTGTGGTCAAATTAAAAAGAAAAAAGAAAAAAAAGTAATAGTAAGGAAACAGCCCAAATCAGTTTTTTCTTAAAGTATGTGGGGATTTCTCTATGGAGGTTACAACTTTTTTTTTTTTTTAATGAGATGATTAAAGACAAAGGAGAGGGTTTCGATTTGTTCCCCCCTCCCTGCCCCCCAACAAGTTTTGACAAAAGAGCTAGCACTGTGGTCCAGTACCCGTGCTGGGGAGGAAGGCGAGTTGTGGAGCGTGCCAGGCTTTGTTCAAAGCGTGGTTTTGAAGGTGTCAAGCTTTGTTCAAACATGGTGGCTTAAAAGCTGAAGTGTTCAAGAGGGGAAGTGGGTGTCTTACAAACCTACTAGGCATCTCGTGGAGAAGTGGTGGTTGCTCTTTACCAAGTTGCAGCCCAAACTCTCTGAATGATTGATGGCCATGCTAATAGAGTGATTAAGTTATTGCACAAGAAGGGCAAGGTACTTAAGACCCACTTAAAAGCAGGCTGGTTCTGTACAGATGGAGAGCATCTTGAAACCAAATACTTTCGAGCAGTCAGCCTCTAACAGGCCTGGGTTTTGTGGGTGCGAGCCATGAAACGGCTTCAAACAGAGCGATAAACCGTAAAGTGATGCAGCCTTTCCACCCTCCCCAAAACGCACCAGTGGCCCATGCAGTGTCCTTGGGACCTTGCAGACTGAACTGCAGTATTTTAAAAGTCCCCCTTTTTTTTTTTTCTTATGGCAGAGCTTTCATCAGCATGTGGAACTAATTTATCTTCTAAGATTTGATTCCTTTCCAGTGGCATTCCTTACTATCTTTTATTATTTTTTTTATTTTAATGTCTTGATCTTCCCATTGAAATGTCTTGGCATGCTCTGGAAAAGAATGTAATCCCAGCTGTGCTTAAATACCTGACTTGGCAGCAAGGCCTCCTGCATTGCTCGTGTCTGAAACGGGGGGCCTAGGACTTCAGTCGCTGTTTGCACTAGGCCTCTCATACCAGAGAGGCCCATCTCTTTGAAAACCTTCCCCCCCCCCCCC
>NW_017728991.1:5453887-5454878 GCF_001723915.1 Gavialis gangeticus | reverse complement strand
CCCCCCCCCCCCCCTCTCCCCGCGTGCACACCTTTCTTTGCTTAAGCTTTTGCAAAAGTGCATGTTTTCCTCTCGCTGCTGAAACGGAGGAATGCAGCGCGGCGGGGGAGCAGGGGTAACTTGTTGTTTGCGAGAGAGCCGAGGAAAGAACAGGGAAGAGGTCGAAAGTGGGTAACCAGGGCAAATGAGACAAAGGGGCTGGAGATACTAGCAGGAGGGGAAGTGCTGCTTTCCATTAAGGCAGCTGTGCTGCTCACTTAAATCAAGCTGCGTCTCCTCCAATCCCAGAAGTGCTGGGGTGGGGGCGGGGAGTTTGAAAGCCCATTTAAAAAAACAAAAAAACAAAAAAAAACAACCCCTGAAGAGTGTGCTGTCACATTCCTGAGGCCCCCAGTTCTGGGTAAGTGACCCTAATTAATACAGTCAGCAGACCTTAGCAGATTAGAAGACGCTGCTTTGATATACAAGCTCTGCAGCCCAACCGTACCCTTGCATATAAACAAATGAGCATCTTGAAATGAGCATTTAAAAACCCCTCTGCGCACTTCTCACGCATGCACAGATCTGTGGCCTGAATCCAGACTCTTAAATTTTTGGCATCCATTTGATTGGAGCGTTGTCCTGCAGCTGGGGTACGGGTCGGGGGAGGGGGGCTGTCCTTGCTCTGCAACTCTCTGACCTCAGACCTGCAAACCGTTGTTTTAAGAAATGGCCATGAACTCAATTCTTCATGTCTCTGTTCTTGGCACCATTGCTTGATGCCCGAAAGCTGGGCTACTTCCTCTGTCCTTTAAAGGTGCATGGACTTTGAATGGGCGCTGAGAACCTGCCAATCCTCTAACATTTTGTTCCTTGGTACGTCAAGGCTCCCCCCACCCCCAGCCCCGGGTCACTAAAAAAACTGGACCTCCTTTACTTTCTCTATATGTACGGTGGCACTCGCCTTTTGGTAGAAAGGGTTTGAACAGCGCAGTATAAGTGCTGAATTAAT
>NW_017728991.1:5446890-5448887 GCF_001723915.1 Gavialis gangeticus | reverse complement strand
CCCCCAGCCCCGGGTCACTAAAAAAATTGGACCTCCTTTACTTTCTCTATATGTACGGTGGCACTCGCCTTTTGGTAGAAAGGGTTTGAACAGCGCAGTATAAGTGCCGAATTAATCATTTAGTTTTGTTGTGCGGTCTGATGTCAGCGTTGGCAGTCGGGAAAGAAGAGGCAGTGAATTTTCCAAAAGAACTGAAGATCCACTTTCAGAAATGCCCGAGACATTCAGGAGCCCAAGTCCTACCAGTTTTCCATGGAACTTGATACACAGGGTTCAAGCCTATTCCCATGGCCCTTGGTGCAGAATAAGGGACTAGGAGCCAAGCCTTTAATGGTATTTAAGCCCCTGGAGAAGCTGCTCGGCTGGTATTTCTTGGGCATGCTCTAGATATTCCTAAAAATGGCTTGGGGACAGATGTGGATGGCTTTGAAAGCTGCCCAGATGCACAGTCACCAGCTTGAGAGAGTGCTGGTGTCTGTGCAGTGCTGTGACTCGGGTCAGGGGAGGACACTTGTGTTGTGGCGGCCCGCACGCACCTTGTGGTTTGGGCATAAAGGTGTGGATGGCTAATGCTAATGAGGTTCAGGGTGTCTTTGTGTGTGTGCTTCCCAGGGACGTTCGCATTAAACTTCTGTGCTTTTTTTTTTTTTTTTTTTTCTTTCTTTCCACGTGTTGGAATAACTAGAAGCCTGTTTTGCTTGTCCCTTAGGTCCTTCAAGAGGAATGATCCTGTTAACCCATACCATGTGAATTCTGGCTATGTTTTTGCCCCAGCAACTAGCGCAAACGATAGCGAAATATCTAGCGATGCCTTGACTGATGACTCCATGTCCATGACAGACAGCAGCGTGTAAGTACTTCGCCTTCACCAAATCCTTTTTGAAGCAGTACCGTTTGCAGCCACCCCGGGCCAGTGACCCACAGTGGCTTGCGCAAATGATGACTCTGTTGGGTTTTGGTTTACTTCTGCTTTTGATTTGACCTGAGGTCTGCTGAATTGGATACCAGGCAAGCTGCGAAGTAGATTGCGCAGTTCAGCAGTATTGCTGGGGGTGCTACCGTTGACTCGGTTGTCTCAGATACTGGATGCAGTAGCAGCGAGGGGTCCCTCTTGCCATTTTGTTCATCCTTGGCTGAGCAGATTTGTTCTCCCAGGTGTGAACTGAAGCTCTTAACTTGCTCATGCACAAAGCTCTTGATTCAGAGGCGATATCTTTTATGAGACCAACTAAATTGGTAGCAAAAAAAAATTCTTGCTCGTGGTGTGCATTTCTGTCTCCTTGAGGCCTGGCCTCCTTTAGTATTTATCAGTCATAAAAGAAAGAGATTACTTCCTATAGGAAGTGCTTTCTAGGATTAAAGGTCGCCAGTAATGCCAGCGTGCCCGCTTTGGGTCTGCTGATGGGAGGTTGCAAGTACTGGGTGCCCCATGAGCTGGGGCTTGTGGAGAATTGTTTGACTGAAATCTTATGGATTAAAGTCTCAAGTGTTTTAGGAGCGTGGCCCTGTGGCCAAAGACCAAGCTTGGGAAAGGACAGATCTGGGCTCTCTTCTGGCTCTGGCCTAGACTTTCTGCACAACAAGCTGCTTAACCTTGCTTCCTCGGCTGCCCTACCTCTAAAGGGATAATGATACTTTCTTGCCTCAAGGGGTAAAGCAAGACTTAATTCACTATTAGCTGTAAAGCACTTTTTGATCCTGGGATGGAAGGCAATGTTTAAGTGTAGGGCATACCTTAGAAAAGGGGGCAGGCCCTTCAGAAAGGTAACTTATTCAATTAAATGAGGCATTCAAGGCCTTAATCTCCTAAACACAGCTTTTTAGTGTCTCAGATATGTGCAGTGATTACTGCATGTCCTTGCCTAAGACTTGCATCCTGGCGTTTTTCAAGTTGGCAACCTACTGTATGAGGATGCACAATGGAAAACTGGGTTTTTTGGAAAAAAACACAAACAAAGCAGACGATGAACAAATAAAAATGCTTTTTTTTTTTTTTT
>NW_017728991.1:5441363-5446698 GCF_001723915.1 Gavialis gangeticus | reverse complement strand
TTTTTTTTTTTTTTTTTTTTTTTTTTAAATGCACATGTGTGTTTTGAACTGATATTGTGGAAAAATAGTTTGTTTGTCCCACTGGATTCCTTGATTGAACAATATTGGCATTAAATAAAAGAGCTGAATCATAGGGTGACTTCTTTATTTCTTCTTTACTGGCTCTAGTTTTTATGTGATCATGTGTCAACAGAGCATTCATTGGGTTAGTCATTTCTGGACCAGTGTAGGGTCACTTGGGATTCACAGGGCTAGGATTATACCCTCTCTTCACAGCAATGCCAATTGTGGGCCTTATACAGATGAGAGCACTGAGTGAGAAATAAAGTGCATGGTGGATGAAAGGCTTAACTGAATCGCTTTCAGCCTATTGTTAGTCTAGGGGAGCTTAGAGGGGATAAGAGGGTAGCAGGCCGCTTTGAAATTTACTTGAACAAGTGAATAGGAGCTCCCCATAAAGCAGCGCATGAAAGGAGCCTGGCTGTTTTTTCCTGCCATAACAATAGCCAGTGCAGGCTGTGAGGAGCTTGGGGAAGCTTGGCTGATTAAACTGCTGGGAGCTTCAAGTTTGGGGGGGGGGGATGGAGGGGGCATGTGTGGATTTCAATAGGACGCAAAAGGTTTGCATCTTGAGACGCAACCCTAGAAAAGAAATGGTTCCTGCTACGAACTGAGCCAGTCCGCTGAACCTTTGAAAGCGGTGAGACGCAGCTGGTTTATGGGGTGGGGACGGGCCTGAGTGTGCAAGAATTGGTGTGTGTGTGGGGGGGTGATGGTGGATTGGTGGGAGCAACGTGGGGGTGGAAAGGAGGGAAATATCACTGAACCCAGAGACTTGCCAAAGCTGAGGCTTGCAAAACTTCCTCTCCAGAAATGTTGGTGACTGCCAGTGTTACATTGCAACACGTGCATGTGATGCTTGGGGTTGACTTCCTTCTGTGCCATGGATTATGTGGGAGATGGGTTTGCTAGAGCGTCTGAGGAGCTCTGCCCCACGGCCGCTCCCCTGGTCGTGGCGCTCGTCTTGCTGCGAGCGTGTCCTCCTTTGTAGTAAAGAGCACCAGCTCGCTCTGTAGCACCAGTGGAGATGCAAATCCATCCTCCTGGAGTCACTCCCACTTCATGCTAGTGTGCAGTGAAGAGCAGAAATGATCCCAGTGAGCTCACACCACATATAGCAGGGAAGTGAGGTATTAATTAAGAAAAAACCCCAAAACTTTGTAGTGTGACTGTAGGTAGAGTTGCCAAATGATGCACAAGCTTTTCTTCCCTCTGATGCCAAGGACCAGTTTAGTGTGTGTGGGGTGGGGGGGGGAGGGGGAATTGTCACAAAGCATCATGCAAATTCCTATTTCCATTTCTTGATTGGGGGGGAGGGAAAAGAGGAAAAGGGATTTTTTTTGATTTTTTTTTTTTATTTGCTTATATCTTATTTATGGATTTACTTTGGACACAGGGGAATGCTGCTGAGCGAACTTCAAATATTACCTTATCTTACAAACCAGGCTTTTGATGTTGGCAAGATCAGAGGCTTGTTTCAGAGCTGTTGCCAAATGAAGATGGGAGTGAATGCATACGCGCATGAGTCTGATATTTCAAAGCAGCAGTAAAACTACATTCAGGTTAGGTCAGGCACATCTGAGTCAAAAGGCTAAGATAATTGGCTCAGCTTAAATGGCAGCTGACTGGAAAGAAGACTTCAAACTAGTGTTTCCCCCAGAAAAAGATTGGCTTAGCCCCAGACTGGTTAGCTGAAATGTTTATAATTAAACTCTACTACTTAGTGCCTAAACTCTGTAGCTCTTCAACCCACAGCTTTTAGTAGCCAAGAAAGTGAGTGCAAATGTTTACTGCGGGAGAAAGGGGAGAAGGTTAGCTTGAAACGACCTATTTGAGGAATGCTGCCTTTTTTTAGGGGGGGGGTTTCTTCCCTTCTTTAATAGTAATCCTGCACTATGTATGGAAACGTCTGGCAAAGCCCAAGCCTTTTCTTTTTAAAGGCTCTTTCTAGTTGTTAGTGTGACCTACACGCATTTCAGCTTCAGATTTTTTTTTTTTCCCCCCTAATATCTTTTTACTTATTGTATCCAGGCTGGCTGTAAACTCCAGCTCCAGCTGCCTGCCTCGCCTGTAAGAGGTGATCACCCATTCTTGTCTTCTCCTCAGCCTGGCATTATTCTCCTTCCTCACTTTATGTGGAAGGCCTAGATTTAAAAAGCAGACATCAAACCCACTATAAAATTCTCTTCCCTCTTTAGAAGGACTGTCTCGAGCTACTAAGTGCTCTTCCCATCTCCATGAAACGTCTTTCCTGTGCTTTGTTCCATGTTGTAAAACACTCCTGATGAGACAGGCTTTCAGAAGTGAGCAAGGAGCGGATCCGAGACTCTTCCCATGTAACAGCATGGAGCAGAGATGGGAAACGGGCCTAGTTTTACGCCGACGTCCCCCTTCCCAAACCTTCCCAGATCCCTTGTCGGCTGGGTGCAGACGGAGGGCGCCAGTCGCTGCGAGGAGCAGCTAGCGATGCGTCGGTCTGCTGTTCTTCGGGCTGGCGTCGTCGCTTGTCTGACGGCCGCCCGAGCGGGTCTTGACCAGCCAGTGCAACGTGCCTGAACAAGTCTTGCTTCTCATTGGCTGAAAGCAGGCCCGACTCGATGTGATGTGAAAGGGGTGGAGTCTAAACTAACCCGATGGGGCAAGTCCTTAAGGGCGATGGAAGCTCCGCCCTAAAGTGTGCAAGCCCGTCTTCTTGGAGATGAGACTCAGTATGAGCCAAGTGACCCTGGCTCACCGGGACTAAATTCTCACGGGGAATCCTAGGACCTATAACTTGCTTTCTGTAGCATCACCCTATTGTTGGCTCTGGGGGTGGAGCTGGAGTGCGGCCTCGTGGAGCTCCCCTGCACACTTGCTGGGATCCCTTATGCAGGATAGGACCTCTTGTTTGTTTGTTTTTTTTTATTTTATTTTTGTCCCTTGCCACAGTGCATAGGACTAGGGTCGGCACCTTCGAGTGTGCGTGGGGGGAGGCGATGTCCCGTATCGTGGCACTGTGCCTCTTCAGGTTGGAGCCTGATCCCCCTGGCACCGAGCTTATCTTCTGTGCTGCCTTGCTCCCTCCTGCTCAGACCTCTTCCGGCTGCCGTTCTGTGCAGGGGACGCCTCCCTTTTGCACGGGCGTTGTAGCCGGCTATCTCGATTCCTCTCCCTCGCGTGTGGATTCCTGCACGCTGCCAAAGGTGAACTAGTCAAACGTATGAAAGTGGACACCCCCTGCTGCCTTTTTTTTCTGTCTTTTGAGGAAGAATGCACGAGACATTTTAACTCCTCCTCATTTGAGGTTTTGGTAAACCTCAAAGATGTCTCTCCTGAGATCCCTGGGATGAGCATTTAACTTGGGATTACAGTCTCCCAACTTTCCTCCCCCCCTCAAACCCACATAACTATTTGAGGGAGCTTTAATGCTGGAGGCAATCCAACACATACTTGTTGCCTGTTGCTAAGAGAGGGCAGAGCCTCCATGCCAGCTTGGATATATTGCATTCTTCCTCGCATGTCTACTAACCCTTGTTTCATCACGGACCGTCAATGTTTAGCGCTTCTGGCAATGGATGATAACCCTGGCCACAGGAAGGTACAGTGCAGACAGGTGCAGGGCAGCTTTCCCAATAGAGCACTTTCTGGTGAGGCTTTATTTGTGAGCTGTAGCTCCCCTGCAGATGCTTAACAGGGGCTGAAATCATTCCCTGGAGCCAGATATTCATTAGGAACTGAAACGAGTACCTGCTACTTGCTTCACTTGTGATCTTGCTTAGATCTGGCCACTTGGTCTCCCTTTGCCCTCCCCGCCCCAGTAGACCACACATCAGGCATTTCTCCTCTTGCTGTGGCACTGTATGTTACTTCCAATTTTCCAAGTTTTAAATTTTAAATAAATAATAATTTTTAAAAGTTTTTGCCTCTTCTTCGCTCTTCCACCTTGCTGCAAATTCAGTCGCCTTCAGTGGAAAGTTGGAGCTCGGCCACAGCCTCTGCATGTATCCGGTGATTGTGTTCTTCAAGCTTTGGGTGCCAAACTTGAAGTGCCATGAAGTGGTTTCTTCTCCCAACCCAGAGGATGCAGGGCACTTTTTTAAAATAAAAATTAATGTATTTCAAGTAGTCTCCAGTCCGGCAGCTAAAGGCTGAGGCTTGTACATGGCCTTATGCTTGTGAAAGAGACCCTGGGCATTCTAGAAAATGTTGTCCTTGGTCCCCTTGCCACTGTAGCAATAGGAAATGCAAGTCTACCATAAAGGTGATGAATTTGAAAATGATGTGCGTGTTTGAAGGTGTGAAATGGATTTTGGGGGAGAGATGAACAAATATGGGGGGGAAGAGAGGTATATAGTAACACCCTAGAATTTAATTTCCCCTCTATTATGAATGTTGCTTCTCAGCTGAACTGCAGGGCCTTCTAGCCAAGGACTTCACTGCACTCTACAACCATTAATACTCTAATAATGGTAGAGTGCCCTCTTCAATACAGAGCTGTTGTCCCCATCGGATAAGCGGTGGAGGGATTGGAGCACAGAGAGCAACAGTGTGGACCCATGAACACTGGTGTAATCGGTGTTGCTTTTATACAACTACAGAGATGGCATTGGGAGCTGGGAGAAATAAGAGAGTTTTCTCTTTCTCTCTCTCTCTCTCTCTCTCTCCTCTTGATCACCAAAAATAACCTTGCTGCTTATCTATTTCCTGAACGTCATGGCAAAAAGAGCATCCAAATCCTGCTACCCCAGATCTCCTGGGGCAGCTGCTCTAGGAGGCAGTATTAGTGTCTTACCACTGGGTGGTAGAGGAGCAAGTAATAGCCTGCTTGCACAGAGCCGTAGCCACGTGGTGTATTCTTGGTGTCATACACACTGGTGTATTCTCACTGCCTGTTTTTACCTAAGGTGCCCCTACACAAGACTAGTACGTTACCCCAATGTGGACGTGCACATCCTGCATCCACTCCTGGCATTGGTGGGAAGGTAGTTTACACTGGCATAGACGGCATTGTTTGTCCGGATCCTGAGGCTACTGAGCAAGTCTGTGGGGAAACCTGGGAACAGAAAGGCATGATGCTCAGCTGCTTTTCTACCACTGGACAAAGCTCTTTAATACTGTAGTGGGTAGATCCTTACCTGGCTGGCTAGCTGACAGCCAGTCCCATTGCTAGAAAAAGATCACTGCTCCTGCTGTCTGGAGGCAGAGCTATCCCTAGGGTATGGTGAATCGGGGCAGCTGCCCTGGGCCCTGTGCTTTGGGGGGTCCTGCAGAGCCGGATGCAGTGGCCGTGACCCCT
>NW_017728991.1:5435409-5441285 GCF_001723915.1 Gavialis gangeticus | reverse complement strand
GCCCCACGTCACGGAAGAAGCGCAGAAGACTTCCCCCCCCCCCCAACCCCCTTTTGCAGGGGTCCCACAGTCCTGCACAGTGTTAAGGGGCCCCACACAGGCTGATTTGCCCCGGTTGCACCCCCCACCTAGGGTCAGCTCTGTTTGCAGGCTATTTTACTTCATAGCTCCTTTACGCTTGCCCTGTCCATTTGATGGCTTCACCACAATGGGTTGATGCGGCCAAGTGGAAAAAGTGTCACAACCCCGGAGTCCTGGCACGTGTCCTCTTGCTGCACCTTAAAGTGACCTCCCTAAGCTATAGCTGCCAACCTCAAAGACCAAAAAGACAACTCGGATTCCCCTTAGAAAAAGCCCAGCTCTTAGTGACCCAACAAGATTGGTCTCTCCTTACACGGAGAGTGCTGACAACCGATGAAGTGCCTTAGACCTGGAGTCTCGGATCACCAGAAACTTACTGTGCCTGAAGACGGGTGACTGCGCCTGAAAGCTTGCTAAGGACTTTTTTCCAACTACTCAGTCTGATAAAAGAGATCGCATCTACCAAAAGACCCTTGCCTGCCTATGTCCTTAGACCAACGTGGCTACAACCAAAAACCTTAGACCAGGGAAGATAGAGTTTCTGTGCCAGGGAGCGTGCTAACGTATTCAGTGCATGGAAACTGCCTGTTGTGGAGGCTGCATTCAGAGAGCGGCTGTGTGCTGGCAAAAGCCTGCAGAAGCCAGTTGGACTCTGCAAAGCTGCAGGCGTTCGCCCTTGTGGAGCTGCCTCCAGGACTGGGACATAGCTCGCTTGGCAGCTCTTCCTTATTAAGACCTGCCTACTATGCATGCGGTGACTGAGAGCTTCCTCGAGTCATTATGTTCGTAGGACCAATGGACATTTCAGCTGCAGTCCTGAGTGCTCAGACCTCAAGCAAATTGGAGAACATGGAGGTGGCCTAACTGGCACCATGAGATGATTGCATTAAACTATAATCATATTTGGATTTTAGCTACTGTGTTGGAAAGGAGTTGGTGTTTTACTGCATTATAATTTAAAACAAATCAGCCTTGAAATCCTGGTTGACTGTGACTTGTGTTTCATTTGCAGAGATGGAATCCCTCCTTATAGACTTGGGAGCAAGAAGCAGCTCCAGAGGGAGATGCATCGGAGCGTTAAGGCTAATGGTCAAGTTTCTCTACCTCATTTTCCAGTAAGTACAAGTGTTCGCTGGAGAGCTCAGGTCTGGCTGCCACAGAAAAGGCCTTCTAGTGAGCACAGGCCCTGAAGCACCAGGGTCAGAGGCTGAGAGCTTAATTTCACCAGCATGTTGCATTCTCTGTTTCCAAATACTATCCCTGCAAGCTCCATTGGGTCAGAGCCTCTGCTGGAGTTTCAACAAGCCAGGAGACGAGCTGGTCTGACTGTCACTGGCTTGAGTTCACAGATTTCATAGACGTTAGGGCTGGAAGGGACCTGGTAAAATCATCGGGTCCAGCCCCTTGCCCCAGGGGCAGGAAGCCAGGAGTTTTTTGGGTCCCGCTGTCACGCCTACGTCAGATCATTCCTAGAGCTCTTGTGAAGTGTTCTAGGTGGAGTTGGTTTGGTGTTGGTCTGTGGTTGGGCCCTGTGTATGGCTTTTGCCTCTCGCTGGAGCAAGTGGGCTGGACTCACCTGCTAGGCCAAATGGAGCTTGCAGAAGGGCAGCCATGAGTGCGGGGTCCTCCTTGTCCCTGGGCGACTTGCCCCCATTGCTCTTGCACTTGCCTCTGCCGCTGTCGCACTTTTGCTCTGCTGAGGCTCCCGCTCTGCCTTCCCCGCACTGCTTCGACTTCAAAAATGCATGGTTTGGAGGCAGGCAGGAAGCAGGATTGACCAGCCTGCCCAATGAGAAATGTCTGCAATGCTGCACATGCCTTTTAAAAACTTTCTGTCTTGCTTTTGAGGGAATCCTGTTCATCGAGGTGTATTGCTCTTGGAAATTATTAACTCATTGACTTGCTAATTCAGTGCAGGCTTCAGGAAAGTGCTGCCGGTTCCTGCAGCAAATAAATTGTTTACACAGACAGACACAAACTTATCTTGTCTTGTGATGAATATCCCCAGATTCTTCTTTCTTCTGACTTAAACAGCCAGAAATCTGAGATGATATTTCTGGTGGGGTGGGAGGGTGCCTGTGTGATATGTTTTTCTTTCTTTCCTTTTTCTTTTCTTTTCTCTTCTTTCTTTCCGTATTTTTTTTTCCTCTCCTCCATAAAGAAAGTTCTGTAGCCTGAGCTTGTAAATTAGATTATTTTGTCCCAGGGCGTGCAAATCGACTTTCTCTGTAAGGCAGTGCTTTGATCAGGGACTGAATAGAGCCAGCTTGTGTAAGAGTGACAATTTCCAGCAGAGTGGCCTTTTTCTAGCCTCACATCATTTCTGGAGCTAAGTGGTTGCCAGAGAGAGGCCCCACCTCATCTGGTGGGTAGTATGTGAAAGAGTTGGCAGTTCAGCTTTCAGCTTTAAAAAAAAAAAAGGGGGGGTGGGGAGAAAGTTGGGGTGAGGGAGAAGTGGGGTGATTGTGGGGGAGAGGACGGGGAGAAGGGGAGGATTCTGGTGGGTAGGGTTTTTTTCCCCCCCTTCCATGTTTGCTGCTTTTGGCAGAAATTCTCGTTTGCCTTTTTATATTCTGCACTTGATTTGGAGATGTTCCCTTTTTCCCTTGATAGATCTGCTTGAGGCAGCCAAGCTCAGCAGTGTACCACTACTAGCCTGCAGCAGCTTTCTTCATTTTCTGTACAAAGAGATGGGGGGGAAAAAAAGAGAGAGATCTAGGACACTGTTGAGACAACACTACCTCAAAGGTGCCCAGTGTGTAGCCAGGAAATAAATTACCAGCACTTCTCTGATCTGCAACCGTTTGACTTCTTCTTCTTCTTTTTTTTTTTTTTTTCCCTTTTTCTCCCCCATCTTATTTTTTTTAATTTCCAACTCCTTTCTGTTTATGCTCACTTTATTCCTTGAGTTAAAGTCTCTCCCTCCCACCTCAGAGTTTTTTTTTTTTTTTTTTATTTGATGTTTGACAACAGTCTTTGAAGATTTTCTACTTCAGAGTAGCTACTGATGGGCTGGTTGTACTACAGAGAGAACAAGCGGGGTTCCTCGGAGTGCGACCAACTGCTCCTGCCGAAGGCAAACGCTAGTGGGAAGGATGTCACTCCATGAGGCCACAGCACTAGCTCATAAAAATCCAGAGCAGACCATGCCTAGTTGCGGTCGTCTTTTCATCCAAACATGGAGACACAACAAGCATAGCGGGGCCAGAAATGCTGCTCCGGCTAAGCTTCTGCAGCTTGCACTGCCTGCTAAATATGGCTTATCCCTTTTGTCCCCGCTCTGTGTAGAGAACCCACCGTCTTCCTAAGGAAATGACCCCTGTGGAACCAGCTACCTTCGCTGCTGAACTCATCTCCCGGTTGGAAAAGCTAAAGCAAGAGCAAGAAACCATGGATAGTCTGGAGGAGAGGCTACAGCAAATCAAAGAGGTAGGAGGATTAACCCCCTGGCTGCTGGGGCAGTGCTTGCAGCATGCTGTTCAGCGTCTGTCTGGGAGGTGGAAGGGGGGCTACAGAAGTGGCAGGGTTTGTCTGCATGTCACGTAGGGGGGAGAGCGCTCCTGTTTTTCTCTCCGAGCTGCGTGTCCCGGGTTCGAGGTTCTGTCCCATAGCAATGCAGGCTGCTCCCTGCCAGCTCGGTGGAAGGAGCCCCAGCTTGAGTGCAGGTGTCCCCCTGTGCTTTTCTTTATTTCTTATTAATGTTACCCCTGCAAGGATGAAGAGAAGGAGGGAACAGAGCTCCCTGTCAACACACAGACCAATCGGGAGGCAGCAAGCACCCAGCATCAGCAACACCCGCTCGCTCTCCTACCATCCGGCAGCTACGAGGAAGACCCGCAGGCGATCCTAGATGACCATCTGTCGCGAGTGCTGAAGACCCCTGGCTGCCAGTCGCCTGGCATGGGGCGGCACACCCCTCGCTCCCGCTCCCCAGACCGCCTCCCAGGCAGCAAGCAACAGCAGGGCGCGGCCTTGCCAGCTGCTTGCACCCTCATCAGCAAAGGATTTATCACCAAGCAGACAACGAAGCACGTCCACCACCACTACATCCACCACCACACCATCCCCAAGACGAAAGAGCAGATTGAAGCCGAGGCGGCGCAGCGCGTCCAGTGCTTCTGCGCTGGGGGCAGTGACTACTACTGCTACTCCAAATGCAAGAGCCACTTGAAAGGCACGGACCTACCTCTGGCTCAGCTGGATCAGTTTGGGTAAGTTGCAAGCATTTCTCAATAGGATGTGAGCTGGAAGTTTTAATGATTTCTTGGGGAAAGGAAGGTGGAATTGATTAGAAAACCAGATGGAGTCACTTCGTGAAAGCAGGGCGGCTGGGTGGTGGGTTGGATGTGTGCGCTGGGGGAGGTTCCTGACAAAAGTGCGGCAGTCGCACGAATGCAGGATATTCACCGTGTTTGTGGGGGGACGGGGAATCCTGTTCCCTTCTCTCTCCTCCTCAGCAGGACAGGCACGCTGACGAAGAGGAATGGCAAGATAATGGACGGTGTAGCCGTGCCAGCTGGGGAAGGAGGGCTCCCCGTAACGCCGGGGCTCCAGTTACCTGGAGGCGACGCAGACCGGTCGCAGAATGTCTGGCAATGGATGTTGGAGAGCGAGAGACAAAATAAGCACAAGCCCCATAGGTAAATATACAGCTGTCTACAGCAATATTGCTCCCAGTAAATATTTATATATTACATGGGCTGTCTATTTTTACAATCACTAAAAACAAATGAGACTCTTTGCTCCTCTGGTTTAATATAAAAGCCGTACCGCAGAACCAGAAAAACCACAAAAATGTCATGTTTTTGGCAATAAACCTCCTTTCATGTTATGACAGACTTTGGAGAGGGAAGCGAGCAGAATGGGAGCTGCTATTTAAGTCACATTTTCCAGCTTTTATAACCCGGCTCCTTCCCTTTTTCTCTCTTCTCCCCCCACCACCCCGCGCCCCTTCCCCAGCACACAAAGCACAAAGAAGGCCTACAATTCGGAGTTCGTCAGGGGGGCTCCCGGCGAGCGCCCAGGCCGCCACCACCTGTGGGGCAACAACAGCCACCCGCGTGGGGTGCAGCCCGCCCACCCGTTTGTCCAGGATCCTGCCATGCCCCCGCTGACCCCACCCAACACCCTTGCACAGCTGGAGGAAGCGTGTCGCAGGCTCGCGGAGGTGTCCAAGCCCCAGAAACAACGGTGGGTAGCTACAGAGGGGGATGACATGGGGTAGCCAGAGTTCAAGCCCACGGGCCTCGTTCAATGAGCTCTTTGCAATAGGCAGGTGCCCCCTGCCGGGGACGGGCTCGAGTCATCAATATGGCTTTCTGCAAGCAAGTAATGTGGGAAGCTGCCTTGCAGGCTCCTGGCTTTCCCTTCCCAGCTGTCAGATGTGCTGTTAGCTCTCCCCCAGCCCGCTGGCTGTCAGGCAGGCGGCCGAAGCAAGGTAACAGGAGACGGTCACATAGCGTGCGCAGAGCCTCACTTTCCAGCATAAGGTTTGCAGTGGGGTGAGGAAGGGGAGGCACCCCAGACTTTGAGACCCACAGGTGAGCCAGGGGCCTAACGCGTTTGGCTTATGGGATGTGATTTGCCTATTTAGCTAACGTACCAAGTGGTGAATTGGGCTGGTTATCATTCACTGGGGTAGGGAGGATAAATTAGCCCAGAGCATTTTAATTCTTCCTTTGATTGTTTACAGCGTGTGAGGATTGATGCAAAGAGAGAACTTAACGGCCCACAGGAGACTTCAATTAAGAAAATATATTTTCACTTAATAGGTTTTTTATTCTTTCCCCTTCCTC
>NW_017728991.1:5424207-5435095 GCF_001723915.1 Gavialis gangeticus | reverse complement strand
CCCCAACTTCAGATGCTCAGCCTCAAATCAACAGAGGGATCGAAATCACTCAGCTGCCATCCAGGGAGGAAATGCCCCTTTTTGCAATGCAAGTCTAACTACAGAAGAGTGAGTATGCCTGTGTAATAAAGACGGTATAGAAACACATATCTAATTGCATTTTCATTATATACATAAAATTAGACTTTCATTAAATGGATGGTACTTTGAAAATATAGGAAATGTTTGATATTTGAAGTTTGGTATTTCAAACCTACTTTTTAAACAGAGAACAAAACATTTTTAAATCTTGTCCCTGGTTCTTTTTAACTTGCATTCTTGTAAAGTGGACAAAGATTGGATTAGTCTAATTACAGGATGGTTCTTTTAACAAGAAATCTGCTACAGAGAGGTCTAAAATGGCCTAAATAATTAAAGTTCTCTTTCTTACCCTCTTCATCTTAAGCAATGAGTAATGTTTGAAGTCCAGACTAAGCCACCTGACTAGAGCCTTTCATTTTTAATTGGTTGACCTTAAGTCCACCAGCTGTCTTTGCTAGGAGCTTTTTTTTTTTCTGAAGCCACTCTACAAAGACTTAGAACAAATTAGGAAGACTAAATTACTGTGGACTAACACTTTGTGACCTTTTGACACACCAAGTATACATTGCCTCAGAAGTAGTTCTAGATTTAGTTAGGTGGTATTCACTACACTGTTGCCATTTTGTTACATAGTATTTTTGTAATTATTATTATTCTCTAAAAAGCATCACTTGAAATAAGGAACAAGTTTGAGTCTATTTTTGCCCAGTCATTAAGGGGTTACCTGTGCACCTGGGGGCAAATCATCCTGTTGCAGTGTTTGCAAACAAGCAAGCTTTAAAATGCCAGTAACAACTATTAATATCTGCCAAAGAGCTAAATTCCTTGCCCCGCAGTTTGCATTAGGGCACATAATGCAAGTTGTCCCTGACCTTCCAGAAGCCGACTAACAATAGATAGTGTGGTTCAAGGCTTAGGCCTCTACCATAATGGTTGGAGCACCATATACTGAGGTTTTGAATCCCAGCTTTACCACTGACTTCAACCTTAGATATCCTGTTGAGACACAAACTTCTGTCCCTCAGTTTCCCTAGCCACAAAATGGGAATAATTCCTAAGGCTCAGTTCACTCACTTTTCTCAGATGTTTTGCAATGGTGTACCTAAGGACTCGAGTGGTGCACCGGGACCCCACTGTGTTTGGAGGCTTGTACAGCACCAAGCAAAGTGCAAAGTATTTTTCAAGCCCAGTCTCTGGCTGGGATGATGTAGCTGGGGCTGGTCCTGCTTTGAGCAGGGGGTTGGACTAGATGTGACCCCCGAGGTCCCTTCAGCCCTCATTTTCTATGATTCTCTGACCTTTTTGTTGCGCCCAGTACAGCTGACTGACGCTGTATGTTGTTGAACATATGTGGTTGGATTGCAACAAACTCTGTTTCTAAATGAGAACCATGCTCTATATTTTTGTTTCATTTCAGTCACAAAGAGCCAAAGAAACTCCCAGTCGCTCACACCTCCCAGTCTAGCGAGTTGGTTGTCACATATTTTTTCTGTGGAGAAGAAATTCCCTACAGGAGGATGTTAAAGGCCCAGAGCCTGACACTTGGGCACTTTAAAGAGCAGCTGAGCAAAAAGGGAAATTATAGGTAAGAATCGTGTGGTTTGTTCCTCCTCCTCCTCCTTTGGTCTGCTGGGACCATGAGCCAAAATAATCAACAAATATATTTCTGCAAACCCGCCCACAAGGAAAAACTTACGGCACCTTTTGGAGGTTGGCTGTGCTGTCTTGCTGAGCAATGTGGGTCTCGCCACTGCCAAACCACGGGGGGCTTAGTGAGGCTCCTGCATGGCTCAGGTATGATGGCCATCAGACCAGGGGGTGGCTTTGTCTTGCGAGTATAGTCAACTTGGCGCATGTCCTATAGCCAAAAATAATGGCTGACAGGCTGCCCGTGGACAGCTTTTGCCAGAATAGCAGAGTATCGGGAAGAAGAGGACTGTCCTTATGGGGCAGGTGCTAAAAGGGGAACTTGGAGGTGAGTTCAGTTCCCAGCTCTGTCACCGAGTCCCTTCTGGATCTTAACTGGGTCACTTAATTTCTCTGAGCCTCAGCTCCCCCACCTGTAAAGTGGGAGTAATGATGCTTTTTGGCCTAACGGGGGCATTAATCTGTGAAGCGTTTGAATGCAGCACTAATGGAGGCCATAAGTGATCAAGGTAGGTGCAGTGTCAGGTGGGCACAGACGGAGATGACGCTTGCAGGACTCTTTTTGGTGTGGTTGATTTGCTGCAGATACCCGTGGGCCCTTTAAACACGTGCGTGTTCTCACGAACACCCCAGTCTGCAGGGCCAATTCCACGGAGTTGCGCTGAGATCCCTTTTAGAAACAACAACAAAAACCTGGCAGCTTCCCATCTGGGTAGAAGGAGTTTGCAAAGGCCAAGTCTGTGTGTCTGGTTTCTGTGGGTTATGTCATTTCTATAGTTTGCCACCACCTCGTCACAACTCCGATGGCAGAGGCTTTTTTTCCCTCGGTTATTTTTACAGTACTGGCTAAATGGCTCTGATCAGTAATGAAATGTTCAGGTCATAAAGGTTGTCTAGGCTGTTTCCTTTCTTCAGCACTAAGTGTTAAAGAGCCAGGTGTAAATATTTTACATTCATGCTGAATTCACCGGTCCACCGAAGTGCCAGAGGACGTGCCGCAGTATCGGGAGTCCCCGGGTGAGAGCCAGAACGGGCACTGCACTGGCAGTAGCACAACCCTCCCAGGTTGCCCTACCAGGGAACCTGCACTAGTTTTGAAGGACCCACCTGCACAGGTGAGACTCTAGGCCCCTTGTGAGCTTTTGGGACCTGGCTGCCGTTGTCTTTGGCAATCCCTCCCGGTTGAGGACGATCACCCCTGTGAGGCTGCGCTGAGCTGTTGGCCTTCTCATAGCCTGAGATGCACTGTGTCCCTCCTAAATTCTCTCTCGCAGGCCGCTCGGCTGTCATCAGATGGCAACAGTTTCCAGTGGTAACCAACTTGGGCTGGATGTGAACCAGTGGCTGGGAGGTGAAAAGGGTGGCCTCATTCAGCCTCTAGAACAGCCTGTTTTTTGTTTCCTACCAATTCTGTCTTGTGATGCTCGGGTGCTTGAATATGATATTAAAACCTCTGTGGCCTTTAAGCCCCTCCAGGTGCAATTATTTGTGCCTTGTCAGACTGTAATTACTTTAGAAAATGTTTTAAAGTGACTGACAAGGATGAAACAATGTTTTGCTTAGATCTCTCCCCTTTACACCTGGGTAAAGACAATGCAGAAATTTATAAAAGGAACTTGGGTACGTGCCCAGTATTTTATCTTGCACAGACACAAGGTGAAACTAATTACACAAATGTGTGTACCTCCAGGGAATCATTTTGATCTAAGCTTTGACTTTTGGCTGGACTTTGAGTGAAACGGCGGGTGACCTTCAGGGAAGAGGGCCGTACTGCCCAGAGTAGCGTGTGTATGAGAGGGAGCACTAACTAGCTTCCTTGGTCACATCTGGCATTGATTTCTTTTTAAGGCACACTTAATAAGCATGTCTTTGAAGCCTTTGCCTTTCATTTAATGCACAAAGACATGCATAAATGGTCGACTCTCAAAATTCTTTATTGATTGAATCAGTTTGCAACATGGGTACCTAAGGCTCTGTTCCTGCTCCTTTTCAGTGCCAAAGTCATGTGTCCAGCAGGGTATGTGCTGAGTGTGTGGTGTTTCTTTCTTTATAAAAAAGGTGTGTGTGTGGGGGGGTATTAAGCAGTGATTTTTAATACCAGTAGTGGGGGGGGGGGGGGGTCCACACACACACACACGGGTGGTGTCAAGTACTCTTAACATGGCAGGAGTTCAAAACAGAGCCGTAGCACCAGGCCTGCTAGACTCTATTGGTGCCAGATGTCAAAAAAAAAAAAGAGGCAAAAAAAAAGAAAGCAAAGCTTGCCACATAAAACATGTTTCAATGGAAAACCCATTTCTGTGAGCAAGTAAATGCGGAGCAACTTGTTTGAAGATGATGTGGGGGAGGATATTGCTTTGCTTTTCTTTTTCTTACTTTTTTTTTTCCCCTTTCCTTTCTCTGTGAAATAAGGTTGTAATTATGTAAAAGGTCATAGCGTGTTTTCTCAAATAAAAATTTTGTAAACACCACCAGAGTTTCGGCTTGTGGAGGAAGTTCTTGGGAAGGCTGGCTGTTATCTGCAGGAGGGGCAGGCAAGGGGAAAGTCTTTGTAACTCATTCAAGCTTTTTAGCATTTTGGTTTTGTTTTGAGCCTACTGGCTTGGGGAATTATAGTCCTGACCTGCGCCATTAAAGTCAGTGGGAACTTTGCCACCAACTTCAATAAGCATAGGCTCAAGGTCTATATGAAGAACTTAAATAAGCTGTTTCATTGCTGAACCACTAAAGAGACAATTTTGTCCATCAATTCAACTGGGAATGGCTTAAAAAAAAGTAATGTGTTAAACGTATCTTGACTAAATATAGCTTTTTTGACTCTCCCTTTGTAGCTAAAGGACCTGCTCCCCCTACCTGCCAAAGACATTTGCTTTCCCTTTAAAAAAATTATATCCTATTATTACTGGTTATTTCATTTTGAAGTATTTTATAGCAAAATTGTTCCTCTTAGGGGACTTTCAAAAACCACTACAGGCCAAAGACCGTTAATTATTATAAGTGAAAAACTCTTAAGCTGAGGGTTTTGTCCTCCCCTCCTGCAAAAGTTGTGTGACCTTTTCTTGCTCCTAGCAAACACCTCTCCATCTTCTGCTGTCTGAAAGTGACAGTGCAGAGGTGAAGTTTCTGATCTCTCTGATGAAGATTTTCTCTTGCTGGTGATCAGATGGGAAAGTGCTTTTCAAAGCAGGCGAGAGCAGGGCAGATCGAAGGTGTGTGGCAGCAGACGGGTAGGCTCCTTAAATGCTAACCTTCTGAATGGAAGCCCTTCATTTGTGCATATGCAATTAAGCAGCCTTAGAAGGAAGAATGCTAGAAAAGGGATAAAAGGAACCTTTAATCAAGAAGCTGAACGGTCTAATTCAGGATAATAGAGGGGTCCTTACTGTTTGACACAGGAGGGGTGGGGGCACTTTTTGTCTGTGTGAGCACTGGCTTCATGATCTAACGACCCAGAGCAAAAGAGAAGGAATGCAGGACACTACTACTTGACCTTCCAGTGTCAAATATTGCAATCCAGACCAAGATTGCTCTTTGCATGTGACCATTAGGAAGCAGCTGAGAACAAACACAGCAGCTTCTCTAACGTAAGAGCGGAGGCTCAATATGCGTGCCTGTGTATAAATGCAAGGCCCTGAGCTTTATCATGGGGCCAATGCCACACAGTTAGTCTTTCCTTTGCAGAAAGCACGTTGCAGATTTTGAGCTGAGGCTAACTTCTATTTCTAAAAAGGTCCTTTAATAAAATTTTATAATTGCAGTGTTGTGCTCCAGAATTTGAAGGAAGAAACGCATGAAAGCAACAAGGAAAAAACTCAAAGAATGTTTTTGTTTGAATTTTATTTCTTTAAATAAAATGCTTGGCCAGGAATTGCTACACTCTTTAATTTTCCTTCTTGCTGAAAATATCTGCTGCCAACATATATAAGGCACCATCCTGGAGGTGTCTTTTATTTATTAAGTAGTGTATTCCTTTCCTTTGCCCTTGTTCCTCAAACACTTATGTTTTAGCTCTGTTTGGCTGACTGCAATTGCACCTATCTTGAATCAAGTAGACTTGGCATATAATCCAAACTCATCATTACTGACTGATGGAGGCTTTCCATATTATAGGATCTGTCTTGCCTCTGTAATCCTAGTAACCCCATTAAAGCCAGTGGAGAGTCTCATTTGAGAGGAGAAATTGGGCTCTTTGCAGGAAAATAATGCATGTGATCTTAAATAATTGCAGCGTATCCTTTGTCTTCATTTTGTTTAACCCTACTGTATTTTTCCCACACCAGGTATTACTTTAAAAAAGCAAGTGATGAATTTGACTGTGGTGCGGTTTTTGAAGAAATTTGGGAAGATGACACAGTTCTGCCCATGTACGAAGGAAGGATTCTTGGAAAAGTAGAGAGGATTGATTGATGGCATTGGTGTTCTTTTTAGAAATCCTAAGCTAGAGATGTCTCTGGACACACAGTAGTGACAAGGGGGAAAAACAACTCTGAAGGAAAGTTTTGAACCAATGAAGAAAAAAAAAGGCAAGGTCTATGAAGACTTTGCTGAATTAGCCTTAGAGGAAAAAATGGCATTTATTATTCATGAGTTGGGTACCGAGATGATAAAAACCCTGAACTATTTATTAAAAACATGACCACTGTTGGCTATTGGAGATGCAGACCATGTTTGAGAGACTTCCATACATAATATATGACTTCCTGGGGATCTGAAATCTATGGACTAAGAGAAACTGTGTATAGCTTACCTTAACAGTAATCCTTATTGATATTTATTGAACAGTCTGATTTTTCCCTTAAGTCCAGTTTATGGATATGCTGCTTTAACAATGGAGAAGAGAGGGGATATGGGAGGAGGGTATATATTTTTTGTGTGTTGTTCCCACTATCTAAAAGTTCAGCTCCAAGTTCATTAATAATTTCTTTCCTTTTACAAAGAAAGGAAACATGTTGTGCCCAGCACTTCTCCAAGTGAAGATAAAAGCTCTAAAGAAAAGTTGGTGTGGGGGGAAACCTTGACTGAAAAAAGAAAAGCAAAGAAAACAACCCTACCATTCACTTGTCTAGAGATGGGTGCATTTTAATCTATGCTGCTCTGATCCAAAATAAAGGTCTTAAGCATTCTACATGTTTGATGCAACACAGCAACGGTGATTGGTTTTTGTCCAGGGGTTTCTGTGGCGTGAGGCTTTCTATTGTTGCTTTCATTGTGTGGGACTCCAAGTTGTGTCCGGGGCCTGTCTATGCCAAGGCAGCCTATAGCAAATGCAGACCTAGGAAGAGAGCTGAACAAGCAGCCAGCCAGTTCTCATTTCCACGTTAACACGCCAAAAGGATGCATTGCAAAACCAGATTATAATCCAGATGTGTATTCTACATTGGCTAGGAAAAATAGCTATCTTTCTACTTCAGCGTTAGCACATCTTGTATTTAAGACCACATGCAAATGCAGTGGGGTGGGTTTTCAGACATGTTTTATCTTCTCTACATAGCACCCATTTGAGCCAATGGGAGTTGTGCTAAGGCTCTATGCTACACTTTGAATAGCTTCCTCTTCCTCTGTGCGTGAGTGTGTGCGCGTGTGTACATTGTTGGGACAAAGCAACCCTTTTCCAAGAAAGACCTTCCATTTCTACATTTGGGTTTTATGTTGATTAAGTTAATCTGTGCATTGTTTGCCATTGCTACTTTGTGTAAGTCTGTATATATTGTAGAAAGTGTATGGTGAAAATATTAATACACTATCTCTAGTGTTTTTAAAATTTAATCAGTACAGTACCTGTGCCTGCATGGTTTTACTATGCCATGTTTTGCCCTATATTCAGGGTTCAAGCTTTCCCTTGTTTGTTTAAGGGGTTTATGTATAAATATATTTTATGCCTTTTATTACAAGTCCTGTACTCATGACTTTTGCCATGGCATTTTGTTCTACTTATACTGTAAATTATGCATTATAAAGAGTTTCATTTAAAGAAAATTACTTGGTACAATAATTATTGTAATTAAGAGATGTAGCCTTTATTAAAATTTTATATTTTTCAAATTAATATTGTCTGAGTTTTGGTATGTAGAGGTGGGTATTTTTTTCTATTGCACTCCTTCACAGAACAACAATCAAGATCTGATCCCCGTGGTATCCCAACCAAGAAGGTCTTGCCACCAGCAGACAAGACCAAGGATAGAGCTGCAGTGCAAGGTAGTGCACAGATAGCCAGGCAGGTGGTGAACAAGCCAGCCCAGGTACCCGAAGCCTTCAGATCTACCCTAGGTGTATCTCTGTGCTGCACTGCAGTGTGTGCACCTGCGGCATAGGGGGGCGGTGGCTTTGAAAATTTCAGTCCTGCGTTACATTTGCTGTGCCTCGTCTCTAAAACACGGGTCATAAATAGAGGCCCTACGTTCAGAAGAGCGCAGTCGTTTAGGCTGATAAGTCATGGAAAGTTGATGAAACTGAAATGCCTGAGTCACTTCTTCAAAAGCACCTCGATGGCTTCCCTTGGTGACGCAGGAAGTTTGACAGAGCAAAGACTTCAACCCTGGTCTCTTAAATGCCTTAAGCATACGTTCATCCTCCTTCCAGTGTGCATGATGCAGAAACTTCCTTCCTTGATGTCTGAGCAAGACCCACGTCCATGCCTGGTCGAGATTACTGGCTTCTGTGAAGTTACAGTAAGGATGACTGCATCACCCATGCGCCTCCATCCCTCGCCCAAGGAGCCCAGGAACAAACTCATGGAAATGTTCGTAGTCTGTTGTTAGTAACTGAAGCTAACCCTTTCTTTTTGTTATACCAATGGCACCTATTGCTTTTTTCCCCACCCTCTTTTCCATGTAGTTGAAAGGATCTGGGTTATTTTGTGTGTATGAGAAGACTTCATTTAAAACATCAGTAAAACTTGTATCAAAGGGCTCAACTTCATACCGAGTACACAGGGCTCAGAACTGAATCCTTCAGTTAAAAAAAAGCTGCAGGCGGTTTTACACATTTAAATGGATGGTGTCTTGTTTTAAACACCTTCTGAAGTTCATGGGGTTCATCTTAATTGATAAGCTGGACATAACGGATGGGTGTAGGGAGACTTCAACAACATGGGGGAAGAAAGATTTTTTTTTATTCTACCATCAAAGGTTAGGAACTTAGCACTACACAGTAGTATTATTTTTCTTCTGCTATTAAAATGAATCATACTGTGCCTAATTCTTCTTGGGAAGATAAATGTGTTTGAGGCTGCTTGAAGTCATTCACTGCCACACAAGCCTTTGCATCTTTATATCAATGTTCCAAAATACTCACCTCTGTTTTTTGGATGTCTGTAGAAACAAAAAATAAAATGGCTTCAAATACATGGCAGGCTGTTTAGCAGAGATGAAAGGGTATTTGAATAGTCTTTTAAAAATGAATGAAAAGTGAATACTCTCTTCTGTTTCAATTATAAGTAGGACATGGAGATCATTAGACACCACCTTAATGTGACACTTTGAAAGTGTTCAGCTACCTTGACTATATCAGAAACATTGTTTTAGCCTGTCTCAGGGTAAAGCTCTTGGATAACTTCGCCAGAATTGTAACCGTGAAACAAGAAACCAGCATGAGAAAGTTGCACTATTATAATTGAAGGTATGAATATAAACCGATCTTTTTAAACTGTAACACCCCTGATGCAGGTTGGAGAAATGGATGTTGGTGCAGACACCTTACGTTGCCAGGTGGCAGTGAAGAGCGAGAGGCACTTTTTGGAGAACAACCCCCACACAGCAGTACATGTGTGATCTAGATATAGCCACTCTGTGCACTTAAATCATACTCGCACTTAGAACTTAGAGCATTTTTCACCTTCAAAGCATGCTAGAGACATTTGCTAAGCCTCACAACCCCCCAGTGAGGTAGGCAAAAATGCATGTGGTAAGCTACAGCCTGGTTTATAATTGGCTGTGTGGACAGAGCTCACAACAGTCTCCCGGTCAACAGCACTTCAAAAGGGAGGTGTTTGTGTTACGGCTGCAAGGGCTGGATCACGATCCAAGAGAAATAAAGGACCTGGTTGCAACACAATGAAAACGTGTAGACAGACCCTTAACTTAATCTCCCTGACTTGAGCTAAAGCCTTGGTCATAGCTTTGACTTTCGTCTGGAAATGCAATGCATCTAAATCTTGTCTATGTGACACATTTTAATCATGCTGTTGCCTTGCCCTTTGGCTTGGTTGAAGTCCTAGTGAGGAGATGCCATCTGATGGTGGTGTCATGTCCACCCTAATGGCACGATGCCACCCAGAGCTCGCTGCTTCAGGTGCATGCCAGTGCTATCTGCAGCAGTAACCAATTGGTTAACTAGAAATAGGAAGAGTATCCCAGCAGCTTTGACGTGCCCCTTGCACCAGGCAACAACCGATTATCTTGTGGCTCCAGAGAATAAATAGGGCAAGTGTCATACTTTTGCGAGGTACCCTTACACCAGATAGGGCAGGAAACAGAAAATGTAGCAGCAATGCCATCATCTCCTCCTCTTACAAGTAAGCAGGAAGTGGAGAAGAGAAGAAAAACTTTTCCTGGCAGGGCAGAACGGAGAGCCACAAAATAGTCATTGTGTGAGGCACAGAGGTTTCTTTGAAGTAGAAATGCATCAGCAGATGATACTGAGCAATAACGTTACACGATTGCTGCAAACATAGCAACCCCAGACAGGGGCCTGAGTCTGGTTTGAAAATGTGAAGTTCAGACATTAGATTGGGAGGGACAGTTTTTTGGACGCTACCCTTCCTTTCCTTTGAGCTCGAAGAGGTGTTGAGCAGATGAACTGGGTGTGCATTTGTTCAAACAGCATGCAAACAGCATGCACTTTTAAGCAGAAGTTGTTAAGGAGTCTGGGCAGTGCACTCACCATCATTCCTGCTGCAGGGAAGCAAAGTCTGATCTCTTGCCTTCACATAAGTGGTCTCTGAAGCGCTGTCCTGCTCATCCACGGTTTAGGTCCGCCTTTGGGAGAGGAGGAACACGAATCAGCCACCTCCTTGATTGGCCTGTCAAACCGATAAGGCTAAAAGGAAGCCAGTGCTCTTATTGACACACATACTTTGGGTTGACCTGGGTGCTTTTGAAACATGCTTTCCTTGCTTGTGAGGGATTAAATATTTAGCACTGCCAAGCTCAACAGTTCAAAA
>NW_017728991.1:5379677-5419207 GCF_001723915.1 Gavialis gangeticus | reverse complement strand
TTGCCTTCACATAAGTGGTCTCTGAAGCGCTGTCCTGCTCATCCACGGTTTAGGTCCGCCTTTGGGAGAGGAGGAACACGAATCAGCCACCTCCTTGATTGGCCTGTCAAACCGATAAGGCTAAAAGGAAGCCAGTGCTCTTATTGACACACATACTTTGGGTTGACCTGGGTGCTTTTGAAACATGCTTTCCTTGCTTGTGAGGGATTAAATATTTAGCACTGCCAAGCTCAACACTTCAAAATTCTTGAGCCAGATCCCAAAAATTCAGGAGACTGACCCCAAAAAAATCACAAGATTTTACAAAATATATTAAATCACGACTGGTCTGCCTTTTGATTTCTGAACTTCTGAACCTCCTGGGATTGTGCGCTCCGCTCTTGCAAATGCATGCTCATGAAAGCAATGCTGACCTCTTGCTGCACGAGCTCACACTGGAAGATGCAACCAGCGTTTGGCTAACCCACATTTGCCTGATATCTTGCAGTTATCATGTGCTGCCTGTTGTGCAGAGGGCTCCTAGCATCTCTTCGTCCCTCCCCAAATGCCAACTGATGTTGCACACCCCCCATTCCTCTGCTGCACATCAGTGCTGGTGCCTCCACCCCGCACTCACCTGTTGCCCAGGCACTAATTCAACATTTGCCCGTCCCTCAGCCCTGCATCGACTGCTCTTCCAGACACACTGACTTTTACCCCTTGCCCCAGCTGCTTCCTCCTGTGGGTGTCAAGGCTTTTAACCCTTCTTCCATTCAAGGCCTCAACAAGGGGGAAGCTCCTACAGGGGAACTTCTTCCTTCCTTTGCCAGGTCTGGGATAGAAAAGAGAGGAGGAAAGTGCTCTTCTCCATCCTCATTACCCAAAACATGCCCTGGGCTCCCGAGGGGAAGGGGGGAGCTCTGCCTAACTCCTGCGGCATTTCTTTCCGTAGAGGTGGGGCGGGCAGCCCTCGGACAGCTCTGCAAGAGACTGGAAGCAGGGGCTGCAACACTCAGTGTCAGAAAAAATGCAGGTTTTGAGCCCCATAAAATCTCTGCAGAGGTCAGGCGGGGGCCTGCAGATGCTCAGCGTCTTCCCAAAGATGACTACGTGGGCTATCAAAGCGTTAATCCTAAAGCAGACCAAAGCAAAAGGATAGGGTCCCACATTGCCCCTCTTCCCTGCCAGAGCACGCCTGGTTATACCCCGCAGTATCTAGTCAAGGGACTCCCGACTGCCCCTGCCATGTCACAAGCAGGACTTCAGCTCATCCATCGCCCTCTGCAGTGAGCCTTATACAAAGGCACTGGGAATGCCTGTCCTGAAATCACAAGTACTGCGACTACACTAACCCAACACATGCAATAAACTCCTGGAGCGTGCGATGCCCCAGTATGCTGCTGTGACTTTTTTGGCTGACAGAGACTGCTGAGCATCACGGGTCTAGCACTTTTCCCAAGAAGCGTGTATGAAAAAAGTGCAAAATACCTCGATTTAAGCTTCACAACAGCTTCTTGTGCAGTAAGTAAAACAGGATCGTGCATACCTGCAGCACACGGTGGTTCACTATTCAATTCCCCCAACTGAACAGAAGCACCAAGACTTCCCAGCTCTTCATACACAAGAGCAGCCTTCTCCCTATCGAGACATCCCAAGAAACGGGGCTTCCACTTTTATGTTCCTACTTCTCAGATTTGCGGGGGGTGTTAAATGGCCCCATGAATGTGCAGTTTAGTTTGTGTACGTGTTCCTGGGGCAACCCAGGCTTGGGCCGTTGCAACCATTACCGACACTTCAGCTCCCCTCCCCTGCCCGGTAATGCTGCAGCTCCACCCACTCCTCCTTGCCCGTCTTCTTCTGGCCTTCACCGAGATCTTCCCCAAAGAAGTTTATCCTGTTCCAGCGATGATTCAGTTGTCTCCCTGGATGAGTCTGAGCAGTCTATTGTGCTCCCGTTTTGCTTGGCTTGTAACAGAGCTTCATTTTTTCCCTGTTCTTTCACTTTCCATTAACATCACATTAATGAAATAAAATCAAACCACGCTCATCCATCCACTTCACTACAGAAGAAGCCTGCAGAATTGTTATATAAAAAAAAAAAAAGAAAAAGAAAAGAAACAGGGATATTGTGTCTTTAAACTCAGAATCTTATTTCAGCACGCTCAACCGTTTTCTCTATTAATCACACAGCCCAGGAAACACCCACACAGAGGAAGAGCTGACTGGCTGAAGAATTATTAAAAGGAAATCTTTTTCCTTTCTCCCAGATTGGCTTCCCCCCCAGCAAAGACAGATCCGAATGGGGGCATTGAAATCACCCCAGCGCTGGTTATTTGAATATGACAGGACTACGCCCCTGATTTCTGAGAGCTTTTGTGCAGGCATTGACCGCTCCCTTTCCTAAACCTCTGAAGACAGGACTGCAGTCCTCAGCACACCTTTTATTTCATTAGAACATTATTATTAATGCTCTGATCTGCATTTCCAGACTTTTAAATAAGGGTTTGCCAGAAAATCTATCGACTCCCCTGTTAGATTACATGAACTCTGATGTATTTAGTCTTCGGGGATCTTTGAAGCCACGGAGCAAGAGCAGAGGCTAATTTCGGACACCCGGTCTAGGTGGCTGCACCGTTTAAGACAATCTCTGCTGACCTTCATGGGCATTGCCCCTCTTCCCTTTCATGAGCAAATCTATTTATAGGGAAGGGAGCCCATTAACTCTCATCTTCCATAATTCACTGCTTCCACTTGATAAGATTTGACAGGAAGAAATTTTTTAGAAAACAGAAAGCCCCTCGGGATTTCTGGCTTTCAGCATTTGTCTTGGGCCCTGCAGGAGGCTGGAATGCCTCTGATCCCTACAGTTCATTCTTCTTTGAGAGAGCCACATATTCACTCATAATGCACATGCTGCCACTAGTCTTCTAATCTGCAGTCAGAGCAGACTCCTGGTTTTTACCCCTCTGCTTCCACAAATAGCAAGAGGACCTTACTAGCTCACCTACAGTTTTTATTTCTCCTATAATAAGGTCCTGGGCATCTTTTTTTGGTTAAGGGAGAGAATCGTCGCTCTCTTCTGTTAGCCTTGCTCCATCCAAGAGGGTTAATGAACCCAAGTTGATTTCTGATTCCTTTGAGGTAAGACACAGAACAGAGGAAGGACTCACTCTTTTTAAAGACCTTGTAGGACACTGTGATAATCGTTTGGCCTCATCTACTAATACAGGGCACTTAGAGTGTGTACATAGCCTCCCACATAGCCTCAGTATACATGGGAAGTAGGCTAGAGACTCAGTATACATGCATGGGAAGTAGGTTAGGGACTAAAGGGGGCAGCTGGGTTCTGGGTTCAACTGACTGGGGCATGGGGAATATAGATAAAGTCCTCAAACTGCACAGCCAACAAAGGACTTGCCAGCAGCCTTCTTCTAGGCAGTGGAGAATTTGGCGACTATGGTCTGTCTCTCACAGGCAGACCTTTCTGTCTATTTGGGGGACAAAGGTTGTTAGAGTCTGATCAGACCAGCTGCCTTTGGTGGTAGATCTTTCTATATGCACCATCTTTGGCTGAATGAGATGCACTGTCATGCAGAGTTACACACATTTTTAATTTAAGTGTTTCTGGAACAGGCTTCCTATGGGGGAAGTGGGATCTCTGTGAAAGTTTTCAAGGACATACATCTGTCAGGGAGACTTGATCCTGCCTCAGTGCAGGGAGATGCATCAGGTGATCTGTTGGGCTAAGTACAGACAGTCAAGAAGCCCGAGGCTGAATTGATTCACTCTTTGAGGTTAATCTAAGCTGTAAAGTTTCAACTAATAAGCAAATGAACAGACTTTCACTTGCGATTCAGGAAATGCAGCCACATGCCTGCAGTGGCCCAAGCCAATCACCAGGGGATGCTACAGCAGGGCTCTCTGATATGTAGCCAGCATAGACTGCGTGTTCACTTCCTCTTCCTGCTGCCCCCGAGGTCTCTGGGATTTGTAGTCCACAATCACAGCACCAGGACTCTGCAGGGTTGCTCATCACTTCCTCTTCCTGCTTCCAGGTGTCTCTGGGATTTGTAGTCCACAGTCAGAGCCAGCAGTAAGTAAGCCAGCAGGGCAGGGCAGGGCAGGGTAGGGCAGCTCCAGACTTGGGGGAAGGGAAGTTTAACCCCCCTCCCAAGCCCCAGCAGGGGTTTGCCTGGGGGGAGCAGTGAGCCACCCAGTGAGGCCAGTCCTCACTGCTCCAGCTAGGGAGCAGAGGGGCAGAGCCAGCCCTGCTCTCTGGAGCAGACAGCCAAGCCCAGAGCTGCAAAATACTGGGGGGACTCTGATTTAACTTGAACCAGGAAGGAATATGAGACCAGATGTTCATAGATCAGTTTGACCTCAATCAGTTAAGTCTGATACTACATTCAACCAGGCTTATCTTAAACCAGTTTCAGCCATTTTGAAACTGGTTTATGTGAACTGAACTTCTAGTCTGTTACAGGTTTAAACCAGTTTCTGATCACTTAAACTGGGTTATATGCAACTTCTGTCCCTAGTCCTGAGGTTCCTTCCAGGCCTGCAATCCTGTGAATCTGTAATAACTGCTAGGAGAGTTGGACAAAAGCTCCTCATAACTAGGAAAGTCAGGCAAGGTCTGGGCCCATTTTTGGTGTAAGGAAGGAAGGAGAGCTGATCTCCTTAAACCAATGCTGAATTAAGGAGGAACCAAGGTTAAAGAAACTAAATCTTGATTTTGGTTATTTGTCTCCAGTTAACATCTCGCCTAGTGGCATGGTGTGTACTTTTATGCCTATGCTTGATCAGAACAGGACTGCAAGCTAACAGGAGCTTGGTTCAGGGTACACAGAGGTGAGGGGGGAATGGGAAAAAACCTTGATGGCCTGGGTGGACAGGCAGCCTTTCCTCACTGTTGTGCAGAAGAAATTTATACTTTGGGGGACCCTTGTCTCCTTAGTTCTTCTTAAACCCCCAGTAGCATGTTACCATTCCTTGGGAAGGAGACCTTGTTGCAGCCAGCCCCACTTTTGTTTGCTTAAGGCTGGATCTGCATGGAGCTAGCCTGGAAGAGAGCAGTGGGGCAGAGAGCCACTGCCCACCTGTCTGCAACAGGAGCTTCTTGGAGTCTATGGCAGCATTAGCCTGAGCCTCCAAGGGCTGCCCTGGCCCCCTCACTGCTCCTGGGTGCAATGTAGAGACTGACTGGCAAAGCGAGACATGACACGTGCCAGCCCTGCCGTGAAAATTGCCTTTCTGCTCTGGTACTGCCAACGCAGGAGATCAGCTGCAGCACTTATTAAAGCACCTAGATTTCTGCTAGTCGAGCAGAGCGTTTCAGGCCATTCCTATTACCTTCCCGTAGCCTGCTTGGTTGGGGAATGTAGAAATTACCGCGGTATATCAAACCCCAGGTCTAGTTGCCCCGATGGCCTATCTCTGGCAGTGACCAATACTGGATGCCTCAGAAGACCATACCTGGCAGTAGCTGGTTATTCAGTAACTTGTCCCATTTCTTCTTAACCCCAAACACTTGTGGGGTGGTTTATGTCTTAGAGCATGAAGATTTAGATCTAAAAAATTCAAACAAGCACTTGTCTTTCAAAAATCCTTTCTGTTATAACTCTGGAGGTTCTTGTTATCAATATAAATGCCCAAGCCCTTTTGAATCCTTCTTCCTCTTCAAATGCTCTAGAAAGGACTGGGAGGCTACATAACTTCCCTTTCTTTTGCATTCTCCTATCACTTTAAGTTAGGAAACAGGACAAAGTGAAAGGGGAATGATTCACAAAAAAAGAAACGGGTCACTAAATGACAACATGCGATGGAAGGAGACCTGCTGTAAAAGGAGTGCTCTCTATCTGCATACGTGACCCCCCAAGAATAGGTAACATAGCAGGAAAGTTATTGTACAATTTGAATGGCTTCTTCTGGCAGCTCTTAACATTTATAGCCCTCCATTTAGTTTCTGAACGTTAGCGAGCGTATATAGGTCACAGGGATGTACAGCAAGGAGAACAGAGCACAAAACAATGGAGATAATTCTGGCAGCATATGATAGATGGATGTTTCACAGGAAGGATATGGCAAAGCTGGTAGGTGCCTAGAAGCGAGCGAAGATAATAAAAGGCCATGGGTGGAACTGGCTATACAGAGAGGTTATTCAGAATATAAATGAACAGGGTTAAACTGTGCGACACACGTCGTTTCTACGCAAACCTGGTGCAACAATGGTTTGACTGAGTTCTGCGTTGAGAATCGAGCCTGCCGCTCCAAGCAGAACCGAAGGAGATGAGGGCAAATTTAGGCTGAGGACTTTTTCCCTGGTTCTAGCAAACCCTTGGGAAGCGAAACCACCAACTACCTAAAAGGGAAACTGAGGCTACAACATTGCTGCGGGAGTGGAGAGGCGGGGAGTCTCCCCCAGAAAGAAAACTATTACTGGATGCTATGTGGATAACAAGAGACCCCAAGAAGACATCTGACAGCGTCTTTGAAAGCTGCCCTGAACTCCCTTCCAGTTCTTTCATGCCTGGCCAGGAAGAGCGGAGTCTGTATCCCATCACCCCCAAACTTTTGTGACGTTCAGATCCAGGCTGTCCTGATAGTTCTGCAAGGTGCTGAGCCAAATGCCCTAACCCTTTGGAGACAGCTCATGTTCAAATCTGTAATTCGTGGCCTTTTGAGATGGGCTTAGGCCCATAATTCAGCATTTGATGAAGTAGCCAAATAGCATTTCCAACTTTTTCTTCCTCGCTGTTTATTCCAAAACAAACAAACAAACGAAAAATGTTTGAAAAATTTTGCTTGCTTAATTTATAACTTTTGACTTCTCAGTCAGTATATTTATCTAGTCTTCAAGTCTGTCCTTAAAGAGGCATTATGCTGAACTGGTCAGCACAGGGATGGGAGGGGAAATCATTTGAGACTTACCTGCCTATGTGATAAGCTGCCAAAGTCAGGAGAAAGTGACTTGTCACTGATTTTAGTAGCATGTAGGGCTTTTGTGTTTCAAGTCTTTGTAGATTTGCAATGCCTTTTAAAACCCTCGCAACTGTCCAACATGGGGTGTTTAATTACCAGGTAAAAGAATTTTTTTTTTAGACTCCATTTAATTATTTGATTGCACAGTAACCAAAGAGTGTAAGAGGGCTGTAGCCAGAAGGCACTTCAAAGCAATGCCTTGATGTTTCTTAGTGGGCATTAATGGTTTCTGAAGGCAGGAGATTGTTTAAAAAAATATTAAAACCCTCCTCATGATCCCGCCAGCAATCTCAAAAAAATGCATAAACACTGGAATCCTCTGCCAGAGAGGAAAAAAAAAGTTCAAAGGGATCTGAGAGTTTTCATGTAAAGTTTAGAGTTTAAGGCGTGACTGTTGGCTACGGAGCCCCACTGTTTGAACTCTTGTTTATTAAAAACAGTTTCCCAGCATTGCACAGGGTTCAGAAAGACAACAGAAAAGTCAGCCTTTTTTCACTCACAATGTTTAAAAGCTCCATTGATTTCTACCTATATGTTTTATCTTTCATTTTTTTGGATCACATTCAAAAGCGTGGCGCGATCACCAGGAGAATGCTGACTAAGGTTTCCGGAGGTGAACTGGCCTGAAATAGAGGTCCCTCCACCCCTCACTACATTAATTGTTTCATAAACACACTTTAATCACTTATTCCAGATTCTCAAATGCCACCGAGCTGGATCTCAACATTATTGCCCTCAATAATGACCTGGCAGTTCAGCGGTACAATACTGCAGGTAACGTTTTGTCACCCCTAGCTATTCTAGCCTGTTTCCCGAAAGCAAAACTGTCAACGTCCAGTGAAAGGACTGGCCACTGGGAAAAGAAAAAATGGCAATGTTTCTGGTGATTTCTCACTGTATCGTGTTCCTATCTTGTGTATTTGTAACAAGTCCATCACTGTATTATTAAGGCAACGCTTTCCTCTTTCTGCTGCTTTGGTCAACCTGATTCACTTGAACAGACATACGTTATTGGGGAGTTTCTTTCAGCTAGGAAATAAAGCAGGGAGAAATGGCATTTGCATTGCCCCATTATATGATGATCAGATTCGTTCGGCTGCTTAAAAGCTAGGTCTGTGAGAGTGGTATCAACTGGACGTCCTACGTGGTGGTTATGCTCAGGTCCAAGGTGAGAAAGTTGCAGTGGTTTAACCAGGTGGTCAATGGAGTCACGTCACCAGTGAGAGTGAGCCTCTACCTTTCGCTGCAGGATCTGAGCACTGGAGGAAATGGGACCACTTGGAAAATTGTCCTGGGAAACGAGCTTACAGTTCTCATATCATTCTCAAGTCTAACTAGATAGGTTGGAAGATAAAGCTCAAAGTTGCCCAAGTCTTGACTGCAGCAGAACCAGCTACTGACACCAGTAGAGGCCTAGAAAATGTCAATGGGAGAGACTGAAAAGGTGTTTTAAGAATGAAGTCGAGAGTAAGCCGACAGAAGCAGCTGCTGAATGGCTAGCGAAAGAACATCTGGAATTGGAGGTCTGTTCTCCTGGCTAAATCCTCAGCCCACAGTCACTATTCCAGTTGACACCAGTTAAGATTGTTGCCCTGTTGTTCTCTGAACTTGTAGGAGAAAAGGCTAATAATAATGCAGGATCAAACAACCAGCCTTCCCTTTGCAAACCTAACAAAGAGATGAGAGAATAGGATGGAAACAAGGAAACGGATTTGTGTTTGAATCAGACAGGGCTCAGCTCTTCGAGATAGCATCATGAATACAGTTGGTAAGTCAAGGGTGTTGTTGAAGAGACATCCATCTTTTTGTGCAGATCTGCCCACCGTTTAAGTAAGTTGAGAAAAAAGAAACAAAATGAAGCCAAATGTTGTTCTCTTTGACATCAGTGTAAATCAGAAATAATTTGGCCAAAGCCAGTGGAAATATAATACAGGAAGATTGGTACAAGTGAGATCAGAGCAAAAGCATTAAAATGGTACTTAAAACTTGCACCGGAGGAATGTCTGAGGGTGGCTGAATGTTATCCAAGGATTAGCTTACAATGATAGAAATTATTTCTTTATACAGAAATCTGGGTAAGGAGAAAGATTGCGTACAAAAATGTGTGAGGTGTTGTACGGCCGTACAGGTTTCCTTCACCACTGCATTTATAATCTGGACAGAAACGAAAGACTAAGAAGAGACAGAAGAAGCTAGTATTAAAATCAGTATTCTGAACCAAAAAGCTAATGGCACAACTATTTCCCAGTGATGCTCATCCTCATTGTTAACTACAGTGCAGACTTGGGCTTGATCTCCCTGTCACTCCCACATCAATCCTCCTCCTCCCCCCTCCCCCTCCCCCCAAAAAGGGGTCTGCATGAACTCCAGGGATTGATGGAAAAATATGAACTTAATTTTGAGTTCTGTTTTCCCTAAACGGCACAGCTCCAGTAAAATCAGATTAAAATACCTCCAGTTCCTGATGTTTGGGGATATTTAAAGTCAGATCAAAGCACTTTAACCAGCCCTTTTGGTAGCACATTTGATGAGAAACACAGGTGCACTAATATATTAAGCTAGCAGCCTGGCTGATTTTAAATGCCGCCTTGAAATCTTGCTTCTGATCCCCTTAAATATCAATCAGGAGGGGAAAATGATGGTTTAATAAAAATCAGGGATTTTTTTCTGGATACAATTTGAGCTGCCTTATTTTCTGTATTATGAAAGTTTTAGCTACTTTGTTTTAATAGTTTCTATGCGAAAGAGACTGTCACTCTGGACAGGCCTGTTTCAAATTGGAAAGATGCCCAGCCGCAGGCTGACTGCCTGGCCCGGATTGAGTGCTTGCACCATGCGCACAAACAAGCATCCACATCTCCTGGGCACAAACACCTGTTCAGATTCGAACACTTGTGCACACTCTCTCACCACTCAGGTGCCGGCATGCAGGTGAGCTGCAGCATTTGGAGGATGCATGCAAAATTCACTGGTCCCAGTGGGACTGCAGGGTCAAACATTGCTTTTGCTCAAGAGTCACATGCTAGATGACTTAAACGGTGATCGCGGAGGTACATATACCTGCAAAACACAGGCCTAGTCATCTCATCACAAAAGAGGCTGAAGGTTGAAAGTGCGTCTCTGTGCACCCATCAGGGGAGGTGCTGCTTTCCACTCCCCCCAATCTCCTCTTCCTAATCACTGCAAGAGTCTCAGCTCGGAAACAGGAGCAGCATAAGGCAAATCAGTAAACAAGGCAGATGCATGCTAATTGCACGGTTTAAACCCTCTCCCTTTGTTTTGCTATCACGTCAGATGGCAGCAGCTCTCAAATGCCAGAGTGATGGAGAGGAGCGTTTCAAGGTATTTCCCCGGAGGCTTTTCTGTTATGTAGATGGGCATTTTTGTTTTTCAAGATTTAACAAACTTAATCATCAAATGGGAAAGCATATGAGATATTTCTTTCCGGAGTAAAACAAACAGTGGCAGTATTCTTGTAGACAGGACACAAAGCAGTGCTGCTGGAGCAGAAAGGGTGTCTTTCATTTGTACCCAGCTTTGACTTATTTTATCTATTTTGTGGTTGAAGCTCAGTTTGTCAGAGATGTGTGCATGTCAGAGCCTAGAAAAAACACAGTGTGATAAAGAGCTCTGCTTCTTACCGCCTCCAATAGTGCTCCCTTCAAAAAAATAAATAAAATCTATATCGCCTACCCACACTCTCCCACATACAGAAGATGAACCACGTTTAACTTCTGCTCAACATTATTTGGTTTCTCTTTCCTAATAGTTCAAAAGGCAGGAAAATGAGTCACTTTTCACTGAGGGTTCAATTCTGCTTCTTTATACAAGCCAATTTCCCCCAGCCGTTCAGTGGCAGTGGGACCGGATGGCAGGCAATGCAGAGCTTGCTGCACAGGGAGCTTTTAGGTTTTATTGTCCGTGTTTAAAATGCAAATGAACCCAGTAGTAAAATAATAAAAAAAAAAATTCCACATAAAATGCCCTGGTGACACGCAGCTATCGAACAGGAGAAAGAAAAAGAACTGATGCTGTTTTCCCTCAATAAAATCATGAAAGTTTAAAGGTGAGCGAAGCAAGGATTTCTTACGTTGATATCTTTTATTGGACCAACCCAATAAAATAACTCAAGCTGGGATAGAGTAATACAAGCTTTCAAACACAAGGCACTCTTCCTCAGGCCTGACTGTTGTGGGTTTTTCATTGTAAGTGGCATCTTTTGAGACCTTCCATGTTATGGTAGTGTTAAATCGACGTTGTAGCCATGACGGTCCAGGTATTATGCAAGAGGTAAGGATTGCCTTGGGCGATATCTTTTATTGGACCCACTGCATGGTTGAGACAGAGCTGGATGAGCTTTCCAATGCAAGACATTCTTCTCCAGGTTTGTCGGAAGTTTTTCTCCGTCGTCAAGAGATAAAAGAGAATTTGTTAATAATCTTTACAGTTTCTGTTTGGCTGCAGCTGATATCAAGACATCTGGAGGCTCATGTACAGGCATGTGCATAGTAGAGCTACTGGCAAAGACAATGGGGGAGGAGATCATGCCCGCTCAACTCAGTAGACAGGAGATGAAGCTGGAGGCCAACTGAGCAGTGTTTTATATATGAATATGGGCAGCTGTCTTACAGCATTGCACCTAACTCATGTAACACAGTGCCTCTGGGACAAACCATACCTGGGTCAGGGCTGAGACAGAAAAACAACTACTGAGTCACCCATGCTGCCTTCAGAGCTTCCCCTTGAGACTCTCTCATCCAAGTACTGGCCACACCTACCTCATTTGCTCTTCAGATCTGATTTTCAAAGCTCGAGGCAGTATTGCTTTAGGCCACATGGAGCCATAGCGTAGAGGCACTATTCTGTCTGCTCAAATTAAGGGTATAGTTAGATTATTTATTTTTGCTAGTTTAATATCCCTGCCTGACTTTCGCATCCTTTAGTACCGTATTTTCTGCTTTTCAGAGCAAAATTACACTAAAAAATAATGAAAGCGTACACAGGCGTCATCAAGCCAGTTCAGAATTAGCAAGTGGGTCCCAGTTGTAGCAGAGGCTGGTAGCAACCCCCATACTTTGATGGTCTTGCGTAGCCTTTTACAGAATTACAACATTTTTAAGAGGAGCTTGTCAGACTAACCAACTATCATACAACCTTATGCTATCTTTTTTTTTTCCCTTTTAAAACAGACTTAACCTGCGGTCTAAGGATCTACAAAATTATTTTACCAGCAACACTACAATGCTATAGACAAGAGCTGCAATAAATGTCTAGGCTGACTAGCAAGACAAAAATATGAAAACCACATTCATAATCTTAGTTCCTTCCTTCTCTTAAAGCAGCGAGGGGCTAAGATATAAAAATTGAATGGCAGTTCAGCTGTTCCACTCCCAGTTTCTCTAGGTTTTAGGGTTGTATCTCACTCTGTGAAATCTAAAAAGTTATCCCTGACAAACACGGGATTCAGACAACCTGTCGAAAGGTGGATTTGAGGGATCCAACTCAGCGGTGCTGTGAGTCGAGCTACCTGTCACCCACCGCCTAGTCAGAAAAGGAATATAAGTGGTAGGCTGGTTTGGCATCTTGTGGGTGGACGTAAGCACAGCTTATGCTGAGGAAAGGAGCAGAGAATGATGGCAGGAAAATCAGCTAACAGGAAAGTACGAGAACGATGAGGGCTTGATCCAAAACCCGCTGAGCTGAATGGAAAGATTCCCCTTGGCTTCATGGATCGGATGCAATGAAACTGCCCTTCGAATTACTGAATGAGAGGGAGGTCCACCTACACATAGGCTAGATGGCAGGGGAGTCACATTATGGGAAAAGATGATCCATGGGACTTGAGATATGGAATATATCCCCTTGTATGCATCTAGCAAATCAAAGGCTGCTTTTCCTAGCTAGCTCGTGCTCATCCCCACGGAGTCCAAGCATCTTAAGGAATTTCTAAAGTGCTAATTTGAGCACGTTGATACAATATCCTGTGACTCTCTTCTGAAGGTGTTTGCTATAGCTAGCCAGGCGAAGGTTCACCTGGGCCTCAAACATCTGCATGAAGATGCTAAAACTGCAGCTGAAATCTAGGAAATGCTGCTTTCCCAGGGATTGCTCTCTTCTGTCCCTTTTTACATGTTGCCAGAACAATCAGCATTGGGTTAAAGATGCCAGGCCTCATTCTTCCATTCCCGTTTGCTTCAGTCGTTCACCTCCTCTGGTCACAGAATGGAAACCCAAAAAGGGTTTCTCTTCCAGGACACCTATGGACGCTACCACCTGGAAATAGCCCTGGCATCTTGCAAGGCTCATCTCTTTGTTAAAGTCTCCTTTCCCATTGGCAACATATAGGTTTGCATAGATCCACTGTAGTAAGCCACTGTCGATCCATCTGGATCATGATGCATCCTTGAGAGGCGTCCAGGACCTTTGATGTGTACACCTTGGCAGGAATATGATGGAGCAGGGGCTGCACAGACCTTCCACCCTGCTTTAGACCACTGAAACAGAAACCAAAGGGCAGACAGAGTCCAGATGTTCAGTGCTTCGATGGCTGCAGTTATACGTTATGCATGTCTGGGAACTGAATCTGGATCTCCCACGTGGCAGACAAGGATTCTACCGTTGAACCACAACCACAGGCAGATCCACTGTAAGAAATGCCAAGTGAACAGACATCCCACAGACAGCAGGGAACGTGCTTAAATTAGGGGAGGTCTCAGAGAAGAACGCTCTGAACCCACCCCGGACAGTGGCATGTGAATCCGATGATCTATTCTCTGTTCAGACTGTGTAGTAAATGGCATCCCGTATCTTGTATGTTGCCGAGCAGGCCGTTAGCACTACACACAAGCAGCAGCAGGCACGCACGGTCTATCACCACTGTCCTTTGGTTGCAATAACTATTTAAACAGCGTTGTAACATAACCAACCCCACCCCACTCCACTAGATCCATGACAAAATTGGCCAGGAATGCCTCACACTCAACCTGGAACATTTTACTATTTCTTTTTCGGCACAGACACCCTCTCTGAGCTAGTCCGTTGGGGCTGCTATTCCCCACGCTGCCTCCACACCCATTCCTGCAAAGAGATGGAGATGGGATGAATGCCTATAACACATGGCTGGTCAAGGGCCAGCTGAAAGCAGCCGATACTTCCTCTGCGTACATTCATGTGCGAGTCTTTGTATGTGCAAGCTCCTTTCAGAGTGATTCTTACTTAGGTGATGCCCATGATATGGAGACTTTGATAAGGGGTAAGGGATACTCGTTGATCCTTTTCAAGCCCCATATGCACGCAGCAGGAGCCTCAGCAGGGGTAAGACAACATCGCCAAAGCTGACGCAATCGTGTCAGTTTAGCCCAGCTGGGGCTCTGGCCCCCAAAGTTTTAAAACATGTGGAGATGAGCTGGCTGATGTAGAATCAGATTCTGCCTTGTCTTTTTGTTCAAGCCTTCCACTTGAAAACTTCAGTGAATTGGCCAAATTTGTCCCTGGTGTAACCCACTTGTGGCCAACAAGGGTAGAAGGAATTAATTTGGCTGATGATGTTTTAAGGCCAGCTTACGCAAGGGACTGAGAACAAAGTAAAGGGAAAATCCTTTATCTGCATTTCTTAATATGTGAGATAAATATGAAAATCCTGGCGGTACATGTCCCACATGGTACCAATTATCAGGACAGAAAGTGGTCAGTTGTAGAACTCAAAATCACACAATGCAAAGAGAATAATGAACTTCTGATGATAAGCTTGGCTTCAAATGATAACCCTCCAGAACTGTTACATTTCAGCACCTCTTCACTTCTATGATCATTAGACCCTATAGTAATAACATTTCTTTTTTGGGGTTGGAGAAGATGATTATGTGAGACAGGCATTATCTAGCAAGAATTCCAGTCTGGTTCACAGAAATTCACTGGCTCTCTTCCTCCATCCCAAGATATCAGCAAAGTTGCTTTGTATGGGGGCTCCTCCTTATTAGTTTAGACAATAAGGAGCATCCTCACACTTTTCATTGGCATTTGCAATGCTTTAATCAGGTGACATTCATACAGCAGAAGGCTACAGCATAAGGGCAGGTAACTGTTGCCCTAGATAAGAAGGAAAAGTGAGCCTGATGAGTCCCTCCTCCACTCCAAATATTGCAAAACAGGTATAAAATTAAGTCTCTGTATGTTAAAAGTCTTTAGAGAACTTGAAATCATTGTGTGAATCTCTGTGCTGGGTTAGCAACCACACAGATTTCTTTGCAAAAGTCTCAACGTCATCGATAGTCCCTCAGAGTCGAGGATGACATCCGTGAGGCTTGATGGGTCCTCAGGTGACTGAGGAGCCCGATTCTGGATATACACATTCTCTGGCAATGGGCACATGTTGTTGCGTGGGGCAATGGGATTCACTGCCCCAGGTTCGTCTCCTTCTCCTTCCTCCGCCACCGCCGTTCCACCTCAATATCGAGTCATTGGACCTCGAATTGGTGTGTGCCTTGGTGGACCTGGTGGTGCTGCACCAACCGGTCAGCAGCTTGCTCCTCCCAGCCATTGGTGTCAATGCCTCCATGTGTGACGGTGACCTTGAGTGTGTCTTTGTACCGTTTCCTTTGGTCGCCCTTTGAGCGTTGGCCAACAGAGAGCTGGGAAAAGAGGATCTGGTGAGGGAGGCAGCTTTCAGACATCCAGATGCAGTGGCCCATCCATCGGAGTTGATTTCTCAAGAGCAAGCCTTCAATGCTGGTGGACGCAGCTTCATGGAGGACACTTGCACTGGTCTGGCGGACCTCCCATTTGATCCCCAGGATTCAACTCAAGCACCGCTAGTGAAATCTCTTGAGTGTCTTAATGTGGCATCAGTAGATGGTCCAGGTTTCACTGCAGTAGAGGAAGGTGGTCAGCACAACAGCTTTGTAAACCAAGACCATCGCTGACTTCTGAAGGTCTCTATTTTCAAAGACACGTTGTTGCAGCTTGAAGAAAGCGGCACAATTGCAGCTGACCCGGTGCTGGACTTCTTCATCAATGGTAGTCCCTTGAGAGAGGTGGCTACTGAGGTACGGAAAATGCTCCACGTACTCCAGAGCCTCCCCGTCTACGTAGATAGTGCAAGGGATGCTCAGCTGGCCTGGGGAGGGTTGGTGGAGAACCTTTGTCTTGGCAACGTTCAAGGACAGGCCAAGTCTCTTTTTTGAAGTGTTGAAGAGATCTAAGGTCGCTTGCACATCCTGTGCAGAGTGAGCCACCATGCAGCAATCGTCTGCAAACTGAAGGTCATGGATGTCCTTGGTGGTGAGTTTCATTTTTGCCCAGAAGTGCCCAAGATTGAACGGCTTCCCATCCAGTTGATACTGGATATTGATGCCGGATGGTAGATCATCTTGGATGTGGTGGATGATGATGGTCAGGTAGATGGTGAACAGGGTGGGGGCAATCATGCAACCTTGTTTGACCCTGGTCCAGATGCGGGAGGTGTTAATACAGCTCTCATAATACAGCTCTGACAGCACATAGTAAATCCCACCTACACTGAGGCATTCATGATATAGCAAATTTATAACACCAACTAAAATTCAGATGCCTTTTACAGGCAGAGTCCTCAGATCATCACAGATTGGCATTCACGTTTGGACTAGGTGAAAAGATTTGAAAACTAAAAATATGATTTAAAAAATAATACAAAAAATCTGTCACCTCCAGCCACATATCAACTTCTTCCGTGACTTATTCTTGTCTACTTGTTGGACACTGGATGTAGGATCCAGACTGCTTTCAGGATCTGAAAAAGGTTCGACCCACAAAGGGGATTTAGATGTTGCAAAGAGGGATTGCTCCACTATCTGTCATGCCACTAGTTCAAATCCAAATGGATCTTTGCAGATGCTTAAACAGGACCTAAACCAATTCAAATTGACCTTGTTCAGTGGCTGCAAAGCTATTTAGACTATTGAGGTGCTTTCACTTTGGCCTGAAATGATTCCTAGGCACCTAGACATGGACTACTGTGGTACAGACATGTTACCTAAGCACTGAACTTATGCCTAAACTCTATTGCAATCCATGTAGGTGCTGGGAGCCCCCTGATTCCTTAGGCAAGGCCAGACCATGCCTAGCAATTATTTCACACCAAGAGCATGCATACGGCTCAATGGAAAACACTGAAGCCAGAGCAGAAGATAGTCATACCTACCTTTTGCCTAATAGTGTAGAGGTAAGTTGCTCAAGAAAGCAGAAATCAGGGTTCCAGGCCCTCCTCGTCTGTTTTGGAGCTGGACCCAAGTGACTTGCCTAGGGTCATGGAGGAAAACGTTGCCGGAGCAGACTGCGTGAAGCCCTGGACTCTCGACCTGTATTCAGTACCCACAGTGTTTCTCACAAGCTAGGTATGAAAGGATGAGGTCGAGGCAAAAGTTCTACCACCAATTCCCTGAGCGATCCTGGTCTGCAATTACACACACAAACGGAATGGACCCGTCTTCGAAATCGAATCACTGGGATGCAATGCGGTTTGCAAAGCCAGGACATTCATTCTTACTCTTTGGCTCAGAGGGTCTGAAACTGGTGTCGCTAATCGGTTCAGAGGAGACCTCAGTCTGACTCAGTCAATGGATCACAAAGGCCTTCCTATGAAACTCAAGTTAACTGAAGTGTCTTCAGAAGAGAATATTTGCAGTGCTACTCTTATTACTTGCCCTCTGTTGTCTTCTGTAAAGGATACTGTGAAGTTAATGATCCAGCCGTGGAATTTTAAATAGCTGCTTCATGACTAACAATATGTGCTCCAGATCAGCTTGGGCTTGTATTTACATATTTCCCATGATAAGTCAACATATGGTTCTTGTTTGTAACATGGAGCTGCTCTCTTCATATTATTACTATGACTTTTTTTTTCCTTTCGCAATTATGGTGGAGAAAACTTTTCATACAGTTATTGTTAGAGAAAGCGCCGTACAAATAAGGGGCTATTAAGGTAACAAGAAAACTGCTAATTGCTCTGTTTTGAGTCCTGCTAAATCCTGAGCTACTGTTAGCTGTGAAGGAACTAGAGGTTGAGACGGATAAGCAGTATCAGATGCACAAGGTCAGCTGTATCACGCTCCATGCTCCAGGCATTCGAGGAGGGATTTCATAATGATCTTTGATAGTTCGAGTAATGACATTCTTTTGGGAAGCCTCATTTAATGGTTTGCAGTTCTTTTGTTCCTATATTTATATGTAGATAATTTGTACAAATATGATTGCTTCCCCCCGCCCCATCAAAGCGTTGTTTAATTACTGGGTACAAACGTTTGACACGTTCTTTTATGTCATGGCTGGCATCGGAGAAATCAGAGCTGGAAACCCTGGTGTCTGCTCCCTGCTATGTCCTCCTGAGTAGTTTGCAATGCCTCAAGGGACAGGCTCCCACCGCTTGTCTTGGGAGATTATTCCCAAGTGAAAAACATTCCAACCATGAGGAATTTTCTCCTACTATTGAAGCATGAAGATCTTTTCTTTCATTTAATCCCTTTACTCCTCACTATACCCTCTTATCCTCTTGGACCAGGCTACATAATTCCTCTCCTCCTTTGGTGTTTACACCCTTCACATACAGTTACTATATCCCACCCTTAGTCATCGCTTAGCCAAGCTAAACATGTGTAGCTCTTTTAATCTTTCCTCATAAATCAATCCAGCCCTTTCATCATTTTTATTGCTCTTCTCTGAATCCTGTCCAATTTGTTGACATTGTTCTGCTATTTAGGTACTCAGAGAATGGATATTCCAGGTGAAATTTCACCAGTGGAGCAGTATCATTGCAAAGTTAATTAAAACAATCTTTTTACTCTGATTAACTTCAGTTGTTTAGCAGCCTGGGGCTTGAGCCCACACCCCTTGCTAAGGGGAGTATCCACTAACTTCACACCAGTTAATGAATAAGTAAGAGTTTCCAGAATCAGACTCCTATAAACCTCAATTATAACCTCCTTAAATATGTTCAGAGGTCATTTCATTCTCTGCATATTACAAGCGTGACATACTCATTTTTATTGCTATACAAGGAGATCCAAGTCCAAACAGATCTCCAGCTCCACTTATACTAAGGGCTTGATCCTGCAAAACACACGAGTACATTGGGGCCTTGTCTAACGTGGGAATACAGGCGGTTTGGGACTTCACGACCCTTTTGTGGTTCAAACCATGTCCCCGGTATTTGAGGAAGCAATCAAAAGGGTTGTACTCTAGATGTTCATTTTGGGTCTGACTACCTGAAAAAGTTGATAGGGAGGGAATTTGCAGAGCAATAGCTCACCCTCCTCTATGTCCCAGCTACCAGTGTTGGCTGGCTACTCTGGAGGAAGTACTCTGGTCCAGAAAGCTCAATGGGGAATTTGTGCCTCTTCTTCTCAAAGGGAAGGCTTACTAAGAAAGGCAGTACTAGTACTAAGTATAAGTGCATGTGTGGGAGTCTTCACTGGGCCAGTCCCTAAACACACATAGCCAGCGGTTATCATGAGCAGCAACACAGTGCATTTACGTGCTTCTGGGATTTATCATTAGGAAACTTCTAAGACTCTGCATTTGGGTTGTGATTCCCAAGGTGATGAAGGCCCAAACTTTTGAAGATGTTTAAGCACTGTTTCACTTGCTTCATCCAAGGCCCGGATCAAAGACACCTAACTCTGTATGGATCCCTTGAGGATCTGCACCTAAGTGCCTGACTTCCTTCAACTCCCTTGCAAATCTCTTCTTTGCTCTATAGAGAGGTCAGCCCTTGGCTACTGGAGCCGTTGCTCCCATGAGTATTGTTCCTCCTACTAACATAGCAGCACGCAGCAAATCTGAAACGTTTCATGTAAGATGCTACTGCATAATTGGCAAGGGCAAATATGCAATCACGTTACATTTCACAATGCTGAGATGGGCATTAAGAAATAACCATGATTCTCATAAAAATGTGTTGTAAACTACATGAAAAAATGCAAAGCATGCAGTTGTGCCTGTGCCATTGAAAGAAAGCTGAGGGGCCCCCTCTAGTCAGATCAGGGGACAGCTTTTGCATTTATGGTCTAAATAAAAGAAGTGATGAGTACGAGTCTACTCAGTTATAAACCTGGAATAACTCCATATAGGCCACTGGAGGCATGCCAGATGTAGGCTAGTACAAATGAGAACTGACTCTGGACCAACCTTTATTAATTAGTGTGCTGAACACGGGAATCAAATCTGGAAGGAATCAATAGCACAGAACAGATTCCTCTGAGATCTGTGTGCTGTACAGGATTATCATTTCTACATCAGCACCTGGAGGCTTCTGTGCTAGGCACTGTATGCACTCATGGGGAAAGACAGCTGCTGCCACGAAGAGCGTGCAGACAGACGACATGTAGATGCACTAGGGCCAAACTTTGCTGTACTGTCCCACTTCCCAGTGGTGGTGACGGAGGTGTGTAAGTGCCATGTTTGGCACATAGTTTTGTTTTCCACCTGTGTAGATAAACTTGCCCTGTGCTTTCTTTTTGCACAGGACACAAAGACTCTGAGGTGGAGCAGCGGTGGCCCAGGTACACACATAACCCTGGGCAAGTCCCCAAACTACAAAGTGGCAACTAATAACTGTGCGGAGAGGAAGAGGGCAGCCCTGCCACCTTTCCACCCAAGAGCCTGGTACGTAGAGCACCTCCCCAGGGAATGAGAGATGTGGGGTTGGTGCCCCCACCCACTCACAGGGGGTTTAAACCTGCTTTTCCCAGCAAAGCGCATTAACCATTAGCCCAGGGGCTAAGCAATGCATTACCTGGAAGACTTCACAGCTATCCTCTTGAAGGTGGTCCATTGGACATTGATTAGGGTGAGATATAGGAGGCCAGGATCGCCCTGCCTCCTATAAGCATGGATCGCCCTGCACCTGGCATAGGCTTGACAGGCAATGCCCACATGGCTAAGCAGGTGCTTTCCCTGCTGCGTTTCCTCTGCCTTATACCCTCTCCAGCCCACAGGACACATGGCTGCTGTCGCTCCAAAACTGTCACTGGGATGTGTATACATGGCAGGGAAGGATGGAACTGCCCACAAAATGGATGGAAGATATCCAAGTGAACTCAAACACATTTAGCAATGTGTGTGTGTGCATGCACACGTGCATGCACGTGGGTGCGTGTGCATCCAGTTCATTAAGCCAGGCATCCTGTGCTCGCCCCCTGATAGGCAGCCTATTGGCAGAGCCACACCAGTCCACAGTTTTAGTGTGGGTCTGTGGTGGGCTGCCAAGGGATGGGATGAATGTGTGAAAATAGGGATGGAGAAAATCCAATTACAGCCAAGAGCTAAGTAGCAGTGTTTCAAAGAGGCCATGCTGGGTTTGGCACCAAAACCTAATGTGCTGATTACACCTTTATAAATGGATTCACCAAAGCTGTCCTGTTTGGGCACCAGGCTCTTCTGATGCATTGTGAGAAGGTGCGACTCTCCCCCTGTTTATAGTCCTGTTTCCTTTCTTACCCCTTCTGAGGAGAGAGTGCACTCCAAGGCACTACGTGGTATAAAACCCCAAGGCTTTCTGTTATACAGCTAGCTGCTTCCAGTACAAAGTTAATTCACTTTGGCTCTCAACGAGGCCACCATTTGTAACAAATAGTCTGTGATAATAAATCCCTTGGTGAGATCAAAAGATCCTTAAACAGCCTGACAAAATCAGGGAAGTGTGATTTAGTTCTGTTCTTAAGGAGGTTTTCCCCTCTCCTTGTTGCAGAAGGGGAACTTTTACATTTCAAAGATCCATGTCTCATTTTATGTAAAGAAGCAGGCTGTGGGCTTTGTGCTCTCCCCCTGTTTTTTGTCCAGCAGTTGTCCTTCTAACCAACTGTCTACCAATGGCAATACATTTCTTCCTTTGTCTGCTGACAGCATTTCCACAGTGAACGAGTCGTCTGCTCCCTAATTAGCGCTGTCACGAGCTGGTCACTAAAGATTCAGAGTGTAGCGAACACGCTCATCTCTGCACTCACTGCCTTTTGCTGATACATCTTGGCAATGCAAAGCCAGACAAACCTCAGCTGTGGCTGCAAGCAACTCTCCAGCTTCTTCATAGAGCCAAATGTGAACAGTGAAATACATCTCATAAGCCTGACAAACAATGCCCTGTGCTTTCAGAAAGACCAGGAGCTGACATATTACAATAAACCATTTCCCCGAGGTGCTTTACGAGGTAATATTAGGAGCCTACTTTTGAAAATTAGCCTCCTGTTTTGCCAGTGCAGTTGTGCAAGCATGGGGCCAAACCCTCAGGCTCTGGCCCACAATGAACTGCAGCTGCAAACCATACCAGGCAGACCATTTAGAGCCCATCGTTTGCAGGTGTCTAGAGGGAGACCGTTTTTCAAAACTAGGTCCCAGGTGTGTGCATCCTGCAACGTAACACCTAGTCTTGGGCTTCCAAAGTGCAAAGGCCCAGCTACACCTTCAGCTGATGCAGATCAGTGTGGGTTTGTGGAAAAAAATGGAGCTATGTCAGTCCCTGTCAGCTGAGGATTTGGATCTATCTAACAAGTAAATCACATAGGCTTTTAAAAATACCATTGTAAGGTGGAGATAAATCTAAGTCAGGCCTCCCATGCAAGCACCTCGGACCTGGAGGAAATCAAGGTCTGAACTCCAAGGCAGGTTTCTGTTGACGTTCTTAACAAATAACCTCCTTGTCAGGGGTGATGAGCTCCTTTAGTTTATGGGAAGTCATGAAGACTCAGCACCTTTAGCTTAGTTTCGAGCTAAGCAGGGACAGCTAAATTATAACTCTTGCCAAAAGAAACCCCTCTCTCAAGCCTGGGCTGATCTCTAATGACAAGATCTGACAGAAAGGATCTACAGATTTTTTTTGTGAAAAAAATTGGAAAAAAAATTGTGAGGAATTGTCACTGACATGAAACAACTAATAAATACGGGGAAAAAGTACCAAATCTGGCATCAATATCTTAAAAAAAAAAGCAAGTTTTGCTATTTATAGACAACACAAACATATCAAAATGCATGACATTATTGTTATTTTGTATTTGGTCATCTCTAGATACCTAAGAGTATGCATGTGAATGCTTTTGTTGGAGAACAAGCTCATGAGCCCCATGGGCAGTAACTGTGATGAAGTAGTTGATGCACTACAAAGCTGCACCCGCACCAATCGCATGGTAACTTGCTTGTGTGCCCACAGCCTAAGTCTTGGACAGGGATCCCACTGTATAGGGTTCCATACAAATGTATTATAAATAGATAATCCCTTGTGCAGCACACACAATTATCAGCCCTATGACCAATCCATTCCAGTATTTATCTCACAGCTGAACTGCTGAACCATTGAACTGCTTCCTTAACGTCAGACAAATCACTTCTCCAGCCATGCTTTAAGTGTTGGATGAAATAATCACAAAGAGAATAACCCTAAACAATCCTAGATTTATAGCAAGCACTTACACCAAGCAAAATGTATGCCTCTTGACTATGAGCTCATCTATTGCCATATTTATATTCTGGTCTGAATATATCTCTCAAAGGGCATCTAGACAAGACCAAATTTATACCAACCAGCTCTGCAACTCTATTACATTGTCCTTACAGCTAGACAAGGAAACATTGTCATTGTCTTGTCATTTGTTATAATGAACCGAAGCACAGGACACATCTCACTTTTCTGGAAGGAAACTAATATTACATCAATTTAATGTATTAAGCATTGGTGTGTTATTGATCCTGCAAATAAAGGATCAAATACCAGCAAATAAAGGTGAATGTTTTTTAACCTGGCTGTAGATAGGCCAAATATCATATGGAGGATGGCTTAGCTTTACATCTTAATTTTCCATACTAAAGAGTCCCAATTGATACGTAGGCTTGCAAACATGCATATTTTCCTTTTATATGTTAGTCCAATTTCATACAAAATACAGCGTAATCTTCCATTGAGACAAAACGGGAGAGAAGCATAGAAAGAGGCCTATATAGGTATTGATTTACTCCCTCATTTTTTTCTGCTAAAATATCCCTCTGCTTACTCTTTAAAGTTGAGGGGTGTATCACAGGAGGCAAGTTTATGAATTTGAACCAATGCTGTGGAGGTAAGTGCCCTTGGTCTCTGAACATATTTGGCTCCAAATCTGAGCTTCGTGATGACCGTTTCCATGCACTCCCAGCACATTTTTTGTACAATGACCTAAGCCAAACCATGAGATGTTAACGACTTGAAACTTGGGGAAATAGGAGGGGTCTGAACATTGCTGCTTGCACCTATATGCAGATTTAAAATAGGCCTCTTGGGTATACTATAGTACTGACCAGAAAGCATTGCTCCATTTTCAAGATGATCCCTACCCAAACAGGCATGAAAAAAAACAAAGAAGCCCTGTAGGACTCGCACACAATGGAGCCTAAAAGCTCTTATGATACTAATCCATAAAACCTTTTGGTTAAGAGAGCACAGTATCAGTTGAACTTGAAACGTATCCTTTACCAGGAGAGGAAAGGTAAGTCAATGATCCACAACAATAATTTATTTTCTGCTCATGGAGCAGAAACTATTTTCAATAGTTTACTTTCTGCTCATGGAGTCTCACTGAGCAGATCACACTCTTCTTGAATGTATTAATGGATTTCTAAGGCTGGAAGGGAACATAACAATGGGATATAGTCTGCCTTCATGCCATAAAAATTCAGCAGGTGATTTCTGTGTGTAACCCAGTAACTTCTGCTCAAATTAGAATACTGCATTTAATCTTTTAACATCATTTTAAATGTATTACTGTATGGATTGATGGTAAATATACTGATTTTGCTCCATCTTGCTTAGTTGTAATTTGCCATGGTTGTCACATGGCATTGTTTCAGTTCTTTGATTGGATAAACTTGCAAGTACTTTTGTCTTGAAAACTTCTGTGACTTAAAAAAAAATAGTTTCCATGAACATGCTGAACTCACCTCTTTGAAATTCACTTTCTGTAGATATCAGGATCAATAACACGCTAATTCAGCGAAATGACTGTTGAAAGTGGGTGGAGGTTGGGAAGGTGCATTAAAAAATGGATGAATATTTAGGGTGGGATTTCAAAAGCCAGCAGTTGATTTAGAAAAACAAATAATTCAACCTTTTTATGTTATCTACAAAGCTTTATAGGAGAATATATACTAGGAGGAATGAACTAGATGATCTCATACATTTTTCCATCTTTCATCTTGCTGATTCTATATAATGTGACAGGCTAGCTGGCAGTGACCTAGCCCAGGGGTTTTGAAAGGGCCAAAGATGATTGGAGGACTTGGGATTCCCTTTCCTCACCAATCTGGTAATGATTTGGCCCAGGGGTTTTGAAGGGGTAAGAGATGATTGGAGGACTTGAGATTCCCTTTCTGCACCAATTAGGCCCCAGAGACTCACCCCCTGTGTCCCGATTGGCCCCTTGGGTCACCTGGAGTGGGATAAAAGGGGCAGCATGGGCTGACTCAGGGGGAGACCAGTGAGGGACAACAAGGAAGGAGCTTCACAGAGCTGGCAAGAGCTGAGCCAGCGGGGCAGGGTCAGTGCCCCAGAAGAGCCTGAAAGAGCAGGAGCAGGCGGCAGTGGGACCCTCAGCAGCGCGGCGTGTGACCGGCAGGAGAGGCTCCACGCTGGGCTCCAGGATCTCCTGGAGGAGGCTTCAGCCAGCAGGAGAGGCTCCCTCCCCCACTCCAGGAAGGATTTAAGCAGCAACCTGAGGGGTTCCCAGCTCCACTTACAGCTCCTGCAGTCAGAGGCCAGGCAGCCCGACATGAGGCCGGTGCTCCGGGAAGGTGACTTGGGGTGAGTGAGCTAACAAGAAGCAAAATCTTCTTGCAGTGGAAAAGGGCCATTGTATTTTCTCCCCTTCCAGGTACCAAGGCCCTATATTTCCTTGTCATTTGAAATTTTGCATTTTGTGCCTTTTTATATTTCACCAACCCATATTGTTTGTTCTGCTGTTTGCGTTTTATATTTTGTTAACCCTGTTTTTTGTCAATGATTGTAAGTGTCTAACCTTTGTTGAATCCTGCCCCCTTAGGGCATTGTAGTGTCCACTATACCCTCTGATTTATGCCTGTTATGTTCCCAGTATTGAAAGGTATATGGTTAAGTCCCCATTGGTGTTCTGGCTCTGCTGTATAGGGGGAGGAGAGTCCCTACACCTCCTACAGTGCTTGTGCACCTGCTTTGATCCCTTCAATTGGAGAGAGGAGACCTCTTGGAGTACCGCCCAGGTTACATTAAAATATGCAAGAATATGAATATGTGAGACTTAATGTCCTCATTGGAAGTTGCACCCATGAAGCTAAGAGTAACTTTGACCCTTTATTTCCAAGCAGGGTGCTCTGAACCTGGAAAGCATAGAGCTTTGCTTGTACCAGAAAAAGAGCATTCTTGGAGGGTTACTTTTTCCTTCTTTTGGCCCAGAATATATTCTCATGAGTCTTGTGTTATGAGGGGCCAAGTACAGGAGAGAGATGTATGGTTAGAGCCAGCAAGATAGTACTATTCACAGCTTGGGAAGCTTCACACTTTTCAGAGACTTCAGAAGTCTAACCTCATACATGGTGAAATCAGTTTAACCACTTGCTAAGAGGTATAAAGAACGATGACACCTATTTTGCATGAATAGTGGTATTACTCTGATGAATTTAGTTAGACTAATAGGCAAGCTTAAAGAATAAGCTCCTGCCTATGATGGATTTTTTTTAAAGGCATATAATAAGGTTCTGGAGGGTTTAACCTAAAATAGACATTTCATAAAGATCATCCTTGAACAAAAATGTCATGAAAGCATGAAATAAGAAATAGACGACAATCAGAATTCCACTTGAAGTGCTTTGTAGTAATTATTTTTAAAAAATCCTCACAAAAGACTCTTTTCAATTGCAGAATAGCAAGCGAGGTCTGTATGGTTCAAGGCCAAATAATTTCTGCAGTGGAAAAAACAGCTTCAGTTCTGTGATTCCAATGTAAGGTATTTAAAATGGGCACGAGTTTCAATTATAGCTTTCTTCCTCCTTTTTTCGCTAAGGAAATGAAACGTTTCAGAACAATGTCAGTGGAATCTATCTTCCATGAGGCATGAATTATCTACAGTCCCCTGCAATACATATATACTGGTAGGTTTTTGGTGCACATATATGTTCTGGGGGGGTGTTGTAATTCGAAGTCAAAGCATATTGTTGTAAATTAAGTGTGGAAAATGATGATAATTACAGAGGCTAGTAAGGGATTCACTGCATGAGTTAGCATCACCATTTTGAGATACCTCCAAATACTCACATATTCAGTACGTGGCTATTTCCAATGTCCCCTCAGTTCAAAACATCAGTTGAAGTGATATGCACCCAGCCTTTATTCCAAAGGACCAAAACCTGGTTTTGCACACTCAGGGAAGTTAGTGCGAGTGTTACCTGTATGAGTGTAGCCTGTCAGTAGTTTAAAAAAACCAACAAGCTGGTTATTATTGTTATTACACTTGGAAATAAGCCGATTTCCTCCCATCAGAGTTTTTGAGGGGTGCCAAAACAGGGGAAATAGGCAAAAACCTGTCAATAGACCAGTCAAATTTAGACAAGTGCTCACTGGTATCTGGGCATGCACAGTCCTGCTTAATGGTGCATGAATGAAGCAAGGTTACCTGGATCTGCTTGGCTTTTGACAGGCATTCCACCCAACCCCTTCTTCTTACCTAAGGGTATTTCACACTGTCTGGGCTCACTGTCTTTTCATGTCTTTGTTTTTTTTTCCTGTCTCCTTTAAGTAGAGGCAGGTCCCAAGTTGCCAAAATTTAGCGGTGTTCAGATCTGTGTTTTGGACTGGGCTCATCTCTTGATTCTGCAAGGTGAACAAACAGTGCTTGTAGTGGACCAGAGAACGTAGTCTCTGCTCCTGAACCAAGCCTAAGTGCTCACCCAGCATGCGTGTTGGTGGTCTAGTGCACTCCGGCTCTGTAAGGGAACTAAGAGGCAATGCCCTGAAATAAGAGCTTTAGTTGCCTATTGGCTGCTAACTTTCTTTAGCTAGTGTCTTTCTTCAATGTATGTCCGATGTGTTCCTGTTCCTTCTGCTCTGAAGCCCCCTGGTTCACCTCAAAGCCCAACCAGCTCTTCTTACTTCTTGCCCTTATGCATCTGATCTCCTGGGCTAGGGACAGACATTCAAAAAGCCTGAGCCTGAACTGATTCCATTTTTGCAGGTTAGTCTAACTTGCCAAGGCTGAACCGGTTTGCAACTGCACAGACATTCCCTCTAGACTGAGGAAATGCCAGCATATGCCTGCAGTGGCTCAGGCTAGAGCTGGGGGGTGCTAGAGCAGCCCTCCCTTCCCTTCCACAATTCTGAGCTGGGGGGGCATGGCCAGGCCTTGGCAGCATGCTCTGATTAGGGAAGGGTTTAAACCCCCACCCTCCCAGGCTTTTTCCCACTCACTGCTCAAGGGGAAGGAGTGTTGCCAGCCCCCAGCCCCTGGCTAGCACTCTGAGGCAAAGGGGGGTGTGCAGTGCATGCATCTGTTGATGATACTGAGCTTTTCAATCTCCCTTTCCCTGCTTCTTCATACTGTCTGCAAACCTGACAGGTGAGGGAGCCAGCAGGGAGCTGATAACATAGTGTTTATCAGCCCAACAACAAAACAAAAGCCCCTCTGATTAGTTCAAGCTCTTCTTAAACAGCTTTTTCCAAGGAAGGAACTGAGGGACATTACTGTCTGACCTGTTGATTAGCTCCGAAAAGCCCTAAGCGGATGCTGTTCGGTCTGCCTGTCCCAGTGAAATTGGAGACACATACACACACAGACACCTCTCAGCATTAGCTAGCATACCACAGCCTAGGGTCCATGGGGCTGGGGTCTGTGCTGTAGGAGACTGGAGGGAGGGGGTGTGGGAATCCTTGCTTGAGCAGCGAGGGAAGCCAGGCAGACCCTGCTGTGCCTGCAATCTGCCCCAGAGCTCTGGCTAGGGAGCAGAGGGTTGGGGTCAACCTGTTCTCTGGAGCAGACAGCCCAGCTCATGGCTGCAAAGCATCTGGGATGCTGGGGGACTCTGGTTTTACTTAAACCAGCAAGGGGTCTGGGACAGACATTGCTTAAACAGTTTTGATCCAAAGCAGTTAAGTCTGATACCACATTCTACCAGGTTTATCTTAAACCAGTTTCAGCCATTTTGAAACTGGTTTACGTGCACTGAACTTTTGTTGTGTTGCAGGTTTAAACCAGATTCTGATCACTCAAACTGGTTTATGTGTAATGTCTGTCCCTAGTCCCGACGATGACTGTCTCACCCTGACTGTAGGACTACTCAGTTTTCCAGGTCTGTTTGCCAGTTGTCATGTTCTTACCCTCTGTCCTAAAATACTGCTGCTGTCTCTCATTTACATAGGATGATGCCGCTTACTTTTCAACTTCCTTCTCCTCTTCTCATGGCACTAGCCACCCCAACACTTTCAGTCTCTCGGTGAAGAAATGCCAGTTAGAAATCCAACCCATGGATTTCCATTTCAGGAGTTGCCCATGCCTGATCATCAGAATGACTGGTTATATCCAGTGGTCTCTGGCTCATAGACAGACCATATTTTTCCCTTTAGTTTTTGGCTTGCTAGAGAGTTAGCTGGATAGATCAAGGATGGGAAAAGGTGAGGAAAGGAAAACCAGCAACGTCTTTTGTTTGGTCCTTTTCAGAACATTGCAGGAGGCTTGGGTGAATTCTCTATTGTCTGTAAACATGATGGTGTGTTTATGGCCCTGGCCCAAGCCTATGCTGCCTGAATTCATTTACTGAAGCTAGATTCACTGTTTGCTTCTTAAAAGTCAGAAACACAGATGTCACCCTTGCCAGGCACGGCAGTGACTTATTCACAACTCAGCATAGGGCTAGTGATATTATGAAGCTTCAAGGTTGTTTGCAGTTTGGCCTTAACTAAAGCAAGCCTGTTTTCCAGGCAAGGCTGGTGGAGTCTCAGCTTTCCACAAATTCTGCATCCAATTTTGGAATCCACAGGTTTGACAGTCTTTCCAGTTGACCTCTTCCCACCTCCTCCTCTACCATGTTTTTTCCAGTCTAATCCCAGGTATGGTGACTACATTTTGCACTGAAAATCCTTCTGCTTTTTTTTTTTAAATCTAGCATTGACCCTAGTTTAAGACTCCAGGCCCCAGAACTTAGTCCTTACATCCTTGCCAGCAGATTTTAATTTTAAACTAAGTGCTGTGCTTTGTTTCCAAATGCTTTATTCAAATTGCTTCAATGTGCAGCTTTCTGAAACTTTATTTTCCCTTTTCTGAGGTTTCCCTGGCTTTGGGGGTGTTTTTGGTTTTATTTTGCCCCTGCTTTTTCCAGGCATCCATTTTTTTTCAGATGCAATATTGCCTAGAAAGCCCAGAACCCCGTACCTGGGTCGTAGACCTGCTTATGTTCCCTTTAGCAGATCATGAAATCTCTCTGTATCTCAGCTTCCTCATACATAAAATGCATGTATATTATTTACCTGCCTCCCAATAGTGTAGTGAGGCTTAATTAATGAGTGCTTGCAAAATGCACGGAGGTCCTCAGGTAGAGAATCACTATGGAGAATTTACTTCTAAGAGCCACATGGAGCATTTCATTTTAAGAATATGATATGGTACTGAGATCACAGGAAGCTGGCTGAGCAATTCCTCTGTATGTACATCTGTTTCCCATGCAGTGCTTGTTCAGTGCTGATGGAGATCTGAGATTAGCTCCCTTGTTTTATAGGATAGCGGGTGGAGGGTGCACTGTGCAACTGTATCTGAGAGAGAGCAGGTGAGGACCTGCACACAGCAATGGAGAAAATACACACAGCCAGATTCAAACAGGCTAAGGTCTGAAGTAAGGATTCCTTGGCAGCCCCATTTTTTGTCCTGATTTTGGTCAGAGGAGCCTTGTGCTGATGGCATCTGGGGCTCTTCTCCCACTGTAACGGTAATCATTGCAAGAATGATTTAAAACAAAACACTAGGTCTGCCTGGTTATTAGCGGAGATCCTGGTTTTCTCTATTTATAAATCACAGATTCTCTGCTTGAAAAACCCCAAATCCACAATTAAAAGGAAAAGCCACTATATATATAGGTATCAACTGAATACAATATTTTACTGATATATTTACAATTTTAATGCAATTTGGAAGCCTAGGACAGAACAGAGAGGGGCTGGGCGGGGAAGCTGGTTGCTGTCCTGGGAGATCATATGTAGCTATATTATTGCAGCAGGGCAGGAAGCCCGATCCCGCAGCGGGCAGCCCACATCCTCCCCTGCCTTGCGCACAGATCTGGGGGCATGTGCCCTCCCTGCATCCACCAGAAGCATGCACAGTGGTGGGGAGCCAGTCCCCTCCACTCCCAGGATGAGCCGCCTGCAGCCACATCTAGCTCCTTGTTGGGGCCCTGGAGCCAAGCAGTCTGGCCCTGGGCCCCAAGCCCCATGCACCGCCTAGCTCCCTCTCTCCCTATGGGGCTTTAATCCCTCCCCCACCGCCAGACTTATGTATGGGAGCTGCTGTCCAGGCTGTCTGGGGCCATGTGTGTGTACATGGCACCCCTGCCTGACTCCCCTCCGCCTGCTTCCCCCATTCCCTTGCAGGCTGAAACTCTGCCAACTTGCAGAGAGCTCTTTGCAGAAGTGGGAAATCCATGTATTTTTCTGTTAAAATGAGAAATCCATGTTTTTCTCAGTTAAAAAGGGATATCCATGTTCTCCCGTGGAAAACGGAAAACACGGATCCCTGGTTATTAGCCAGTGGGAGTAAAAGCATTTGGGCTCAGGAAGTGACTTGCTGAGAGCTGTAGGGTGCTAAATCTGGCATCATAAACAATCAGCAAATACTATTACTGCTATTAAGAATAAGAATATAGCACACAGTCCTGTGGTGGCAAAGCACTGCCAAGTACTAGGCCTTGCAGAGCCTGTGAGGGAACCATGGGGAGTGGAATCCCCCTGCCCAAACTGGAAGTAAAATCTGGGCCATGGCTGGAGTTACCTGGTCCAACTACTGCTGGATTTGAGATAGGAAATAATGGAGGTACATCCTTGTGCCCCTCTTGTATTCCTCTATAATGCATGCACATGTTGGTTGTGGTCTTGGCGTGCCACTGTCTGTAGCTACTCTGCTCCACCTTGATCTTTCCACTACTGTTGTATCTGACCACCCGGGAGGAGCTGTGGGGACCCACCGAAGCTGCTTTTGGGCCTCCTTATGTACTACAAGCATCCTTGTGGCTAATTACTGCAAAGCCTCCATGCTATTAATTATTAAGCTGGTCTTCTTTGTACAAGTAGACAGGCATGGTTGGAATGTGTTTGATATAGACAGGTCAAGCAGGGGGATGACGGGGCTAAGCATGGACAAGTTGTCAGTTTCTTAGGGGAGGTTAACAGTGAACTTACGGAGGAGTTTGCTGACAGAAGGAAATGAGCCGCAGGTTTCTGCTGTGAAGGAGGGGATGACTAGCGAAGGAGATGCAGCCTCATGCTCCTCTTCTCTAGTTGCTATGCATCAGCCAGGCAGGTCCCTAACCTCGTTCTCCCTATAGCAGCTGCCCTTATGCCTGTCTGGCATGAGAATAGGAGACTTCCATGCAATCCCATGGGTGGCCAGGGAAAGTGGTGTCAGGGATTCAGTGCAGTAGGTAAGGCTCCTCCATTTGTGCTCCTCCCTAGCTAGCCTGCTGGCTGGCGCTCAAAATTAGATAGTCTAAAGCAACTATCTAGCTATTCTCTGCCATCAAAGATTGCAGGATCAGTTCTGCATTAGATGGGAGTGCATTAGATGGCTGTGCAAGCCACTGCTTGCACAGTGCCTACCATAAGGGAACCCCACCTGGCTAAGGACTCTGTGTGTCCCATAATATAATGCTAAATGACGATGACGATAACTCTCTGCAGCAACTCGCTGTCTACAGCTCCCGCAGCAGTTTTCATAGAACAGGACAATCATCTTTAGGCAGCATCACCGCCCTAAACTGCTGTGCAGTGTTGCTGTGCAGAAATAGTTGTTCTGCTCATCCCTAGATGTGACTACACTTCTGCATGAGTTTACCTGGTCAGGTTCAAATGAATACAGTATGGGCAACCTTCACCCATATGTAAGTTTTATCCAATATTTAAATCCAAGTTAACTTTCAATAAGACTAAAATCCAATTAAGGTTTCAATAAGTGGTACTTAAGAGTTGTATATAGCCCGCATCCTATATATCTACCTGCATGTAGGTACCAGGGAGGAATTCACCATATATACATACATTCCAAAAGCAAACACCATCAATGCAAAAAGCAACTGAAAAGCAACAATATATTTACCTCACGGATCATTTACAAAACCCAAGTACTTAAAAAAGCGATGTTAGGATGTGCTGGCTCCATAACAAATGCAAACACATTATTTTTCTCAAGTACAAGTAAACAAATGTTTCAGCATAACGACATCGAAACCACCCACAACAAAAACCATTACACAACTGTACTTATTTGTAACCTATTTTTTCTGAGCACACAGTTATACGAAAAAAATTAATTGTACATGAAGTTTGAAGGGGAAAAGGTCATTTTTGAGCCAGAAGGAAACAAACAGACATTAAGTAATAGATAACAGTGAACAACTGAAATCGGATTACTTTTAAAATGACTAATAACTTAAACATGGCTTGACAGATTTGCCTAAATTTTGCAGTAAAAATGGTCTTCTCTCTTAGTGAAGAAATGACAATTTCCCACTTTCCTGGTTTCCCAATGCATTCGTATAGGTAGGAGGGTAGGAGAGATGAGACTTAGATTATTTTAGATCACAGAAACTGGTTGCAACCCTATCTAAGCATGACAAGGACTTGTCCATAATACTCTGTGTACTATAATATAAAACTATATATAGCAAGAGAGATTGTAACAGTATTTGGGGCCCTTTAAGATGAATGACGCTATTATACATGGTTGTAAAATACTGTATTTATTATTAGATGTTAATATTAAATGTACCCTCATGTTTGGTAATAGCCGTGACTGTAAATACAGTCTTCATGGGCTGTTAAGTTGGGAGTGGTATACCGTACCTCAGGCCAAAGCTCAGCTGTCTGCCACATGCAAGTATGGTCTACCATTATAGAGCACATTCCAGCTAGATGAATGTCTCCAGCCATCTGCTTGCAAATTCATGCAGCATTAATGTTGATGAGCTCATTCTGAATTTCAGAGGGACTTATTTTGAACGTGTTCACTGTGCACAACTGGAAGGTCAGTGTCTTTCATGAGCTATGAGCTCCAGAAAACTGTCTCATCATTGCCTCCAAAGACCTGGTATGATAGACAAGAGAACCAAACCAAAGCAAACCAAGGGCAGCTAGCAACTGGGCTGAAATCAGGTTGCTGACTAGGGGTACGCAGGCAGTGAGATGTCCAAGAAACACACCCTGTGCTGGCACATAGCTAGGAGCAGACTGAGATCCCTTCTTTCTTAGAGCTCAACACATACCATTAACAGCATCTTATACTAGAGAGCTGAGCTTCTACAGGTAAGCAAAAGGCACAAACCGGACTGCAGGCTTATGAGGCTTCCTAGTAGCATTCACCTCGAATCATTCAATGGAATTAATCTGTGTGTTTATGCATCTCTGTCACACTGTGGGCCCAGTCCTGATTGTATTAAATAGAAGAGGCAGCAGACTGCAACTTTCTATAGTGTTGGCAGATAAAACCGAGGCTGGGGACAAACAGAGGAAGTAATAGAAGGAAAGGGGTGGCAGGGCAGGGGAGGAGAGAGACATGGAGGGAGTGGAAGGAAAAGGGGAAAAGGCTAAAATGATAAAACAAGAGAACAAGGGGGAGGAAACCATAAGGAGAAGGAAATAAAGGAGACAAAATTATAGAGAACATCAACCGCAGAGGGTGAGATCTTTGCCCTGCAAATCCTTTGCTGCTGGAGTAAGGCCACTCCCCAGTCAAGCCAGCCAGTGAGAAGGGTATTAGTGGGCCAAAGGAGCAATATCAGCGCTAAGCATTCAGACGGTTATAAGGGGATCATCCCAAATCACAAGAATAAAAACAAACTGCAATCATTTGTTCTGATTTCTGGTTTCTGAGTTTTTGGGTCATGGTCTTAAGCTCTGCTCTCCAGTCTTAAGGGCCATGAAGTGGTCACTGGGTTCAATAAATCCAGGCATACATAAATGAGAAGAACTAAACAATACACTTTACTAGTGGAGCACTGGAAAACCTCTATCGACCCTTTGTCCCTAACTACCTAACCAGCTACTACCAAACTGAGGGACAATCCCCAATTCCCAACTCTTTTAAATTTGGGAGAGTCTCTAAATGATATCGTTCATGACAACAGGCCAGGCGTTTACTTTAGTTTTTCAGCAAAACCTAATCACATGACTCTAGGAGCTGGATTTTTAAGAAAAGCATCAGCTATTCTGGGACTTGGCCATACTGTATACTACTGCCTTTCTTAAGCAGTCTCAGCCCATTTTTATGATCTATAGGATCTGACAGCACGAATTAAGAGAGCTGATACAGCAATGCCATTATTTCCTGAAGTCTATTACCGATGACTCTGAACCACTGTAAATTATTAGAGATGTCTAAGATGCCCTATTTGTTGCTATGTGCTATATGTTCATTATAAAACATTGCTACTATTTATGAAATGGCCTGTGTTACTGGATTAGTCTAACATATTTTTGAGAAGTCATAATCAAATAGTCTTTTCAGCTGGAATTTAAAGATGTTTTACAAGCATCAAGTCCCATGAGAGCCCATGGCTTTAAGGCAGATGCATTCGTTGTAGGAATTAAAGAAAGTTTTCCAGGTATTATGGTTATTATTTTAGATGGAAAACAGGACTGAGTCAGAGTCCGGTTGCCTGCAATCAGAGGCAACCTTTCCTAAACTGATCAAGAAACATCTTAGAAACTAGGAGGATTTTTTGCTCCACACTACTATGGTTGTAGGGGCAAATAAGATTGTCCTAAAACTTTACTTCTTGAATGTTTAGAAATGACCTTCCAATTTCTAGCCTAATTTGTACTTTCCCCCACCTGTAGCTTTATGTCCAGATGGGTATAACAATAGGCATCTTGATCTGTAACGTGTCTTGGTCTTTCTGAATATGTTCTTCCTAGCAATCTTGCTGTATATATTGATTGTTTTTCACTAAGTTTCCTCCATTTCATCATTCTGTCTTCACTCTTCTTCAGTCCCAATAGTGTGGAATGAAAATCCAATAATGCTCCAGTTATTTTCAATTGGTTCCGAAATTAGGCGATAGGAGTGCGTCCATCTGAAGTTAGAACAGTCACAAACTCCTCACGTCAGGTTAAACCTCGTTACAGAAACCAGTTCTTGACTTTGAAGCTCCAATGGCTTGAATTCAAGCAGTAAAGCATCTCAGGTTTCCAAGTGTCAGCTTAAACTATCGAATGTTAACTTATGATGCTGTTTATTGGCTTCCATTGGCTACCTCAAGCACACGATCCAGGAGCTGGCTTAACTATTGCTAACAATGCTTTTTGTGGTCACTTAATTGAGAACAGCACCATTTACTAGGCGCAACTTTGTTAATCACCATTTTAATTGCACTAGGTGCTCTCTATGCCCAGCACAAACTCAAACTATTTTTAAGCCTAAGTAACTTTTTCCTTCGAACTGGACAGCTCAAGATGCTGTCATAAGGGGCACTTTGCCGAGAAAGGAAACCACGTTAAAATAATTTGGGCTAGAAGCTTTCCCATTCCAAGCTCCTTTGAGGTATATGCCACATCTGATAAGTGTCTTGGCAGAAGGAAGACTACAAAATCCAAATTTGCTTCAACATTTTAATAAAAAAAATTAAGAGACAAATTATAGGTGCAGGCTCAGATCAACAGGCCTGCGTTTGGTGTAGGGCATATGTAGCTATATTATTGCTAGAGAAGGTATTTCTCTGCTATGGAGAAAGGGGTACGGCTTTATAAGAAAATGCTCTTTTGTTTTTATTACCAAAGGTCTGTTTATTCACAGAAAATGGTGGAAAAATGAAAATTCGATGTCTTCTCCAGCTTGCTACCACCCCTGCCTCAAACCTTGCATTAGAGCAGCAGTCCTCAACCTCTTTTAGACCCACGGCACCCTCCATAACTTTTCTGAATATAATGGCACCCCATTTCAAAAACAACTTTAAATAATTGGTTGACTGTGGAAAAATCATAGAACAACTCTTCTGTTGCCAACACTTTAAAAAACCCACAACAGGTCAGAATGGTTTTGATACTCTGGATTCCTATTTAAAATCTCTGTGTTTTTATCTTTTGAATTGTGCATAACAACCAGTGCTAATATTGCATGGTACCCTAAGTCACCCTTTGAAGGATTTTACAGCACCATTGGTGCTGGAGCACCCCTGTTAAGAAGCATTGTATTAACAGGGCATAGGATTGTGTAGACTGTCAGATCCATACTATTATGGCCTTTTTGCTTCTACATTTGCCAGGAGTAGAAGATCATATACCCTCATATGGCATTGTTCCTGGTGCTGAGATGCTCTAAGATCCTGTCCCAGTCAATCGTAGGAAAAGTTGTCTGCCTTTTAGAGGAATGGTAGGAAGGTATGGGAGGACTGTGTGATTAGTCCTTCAGTGATGTAGACTGTGTCCTCACCACAATGTAGATGAGCATAAGCTTGAGCTTGAGCTAATGTGCATCCTGTGTTCTCAGTCAGATAACCTAGCCCAGGCTTAAAATACCTCCAACCCCAGGTCTGAGGCTTTGAATGTGGATGGTACATTGATAAAGTCTGGAATAGCAGACAGAGCTAGTGTTAACTGTGCAGTGTAGGTCATTATGAGCCTTTGTGACTGGCTCATGCCCAAAAGCGTTATCATTTATATCTTTAAACAATATCTTTTTAATAAAGGGAGGACTTTCCACAAAATAGTCTCCTTTTCCTGATGAGGTCTAGCCCTTCATTTCACTGACTTTGGAGGAAAAACCGAAACCATCCAAATTATCAAAGCCCCATGCAGGATCCTGCTGCTTCTGCTAATGATGTCAACATTCATTAAAAGGCTATCCAGCCTGCAGCTACATGACAGAGGTAGGTGCTTCTCATGGTCTCCGCTCCGACTCACGCTAAAGGCTGTGCCTCTATGCTTTTACACATATTCTCAATAAATCGCATATTAGAAACATAATATTGCTGATCCCGTGGGCCATTGTCATTATCAACTTAACCCCAGCCTAGGCTGGTTGTCTTGTAATTCGCACAAGACAATCAAAGGACTGAGACTCTCCCGGTAACAGTACAGCTAGAAAGAAACCGAGAACATAAATCTCGATCAAACTCTTTTTTCAGATAATTCTAAGATGCCTCCCTCAATTCCTGCTACATTTTTAATTGCTTGTGGTATTTTTCCTGAGTTGAGAGGTAGTGTTGCCAGGCAATTACAAAGAAAGCCCTGGAATCCATTCGAAAGGTGGCTGTGGTGCAGTGGTGGGTGAATTCATTCCTGCAGTAGCGGACTTCCCTCATATATATAGATATACATACACACACTCACACACACACACACGTGTGTATGTGTGTGTGTGTATGTGTGTGTGTGTATGTGTGTGTGTGTGTGTGTGTGTGTGTGTGTGTGTGTGTGTGTGTGTGTGTGTGTGTGTATATATAATGAGGTCATTATGACCCAGGCTTTAAGATCAAAATGATGCTATACTTTGACTGCAATAGCCCCTGATGTAATGCTTAGTTTGTAGTTGTACAAAGAACTTTGTGCAGACAGAGGTCCATATGGTACCCCGCTGAAGTCAGCAGATACTGGCACAAGCATGTGATGAATTCATAAGTAAAGCAGTGTTAATGATTTCTCACCCCATGCAGGTATGTCCTTTTTGCATTTTATACATAAATTTTCTGATCTTTTAATAATAATAATAATAACAATAAAAATAGTCAGAACAATCATATATTTAAAGACCATGTGGACTGCCCGTTTGCTATGGAATCAAGAAAGGGGGAAACACTTTTATTAGTGACAACCCTCTCATATATTTGGCAATGAATGCAAGATTGTGTGTTCATAAAACATTAAATCACTGTAGCATGGTATCAGAATACATGCTTTTATAATCTAATGCTGTTTAAGTTTTCACATCATGTGAACTGTAATATACAGTAGCAAAGAACAGACATTCCTTTTCCCCTCGGATGGTACAGATGTTTTGTGCTCCCAGAGAGCTTTCTAAAAGAGATGCACACTATTACTGTGTATCTATTATAACATTATTAGCTACACTTCTAATTAATCCTTAGGAATTCCAGGCATTTTTCATTTAGTTCTTAGCAAAGGAAAGGAAAAAAATAGAAGAAGGTGCCTTAACAACTATTTGCCTTATAGAGTTCATAAATGAGCCCATCACCCTATACCAGAACTGGTATAATTTTATCGGAATGAAAACCATTCTCTTTGATCTCCTCCAGTTCTTAAATCCAGCAGTTGTGTATTTGAACATCAATGGAAATGTGGTTTCAAGCTTCCTCTTTCATTATCTTTCCCAAAGATAAAAAAGAGCAAAAGAAAAAAAAAAGTTCTGAGC
>NW_017728991.1:5347213-5374677 GCF_001723915.1 Gavialis gangeticus | reverse complement strand
AAGAAACTTGTACACATAAGAGAAATGCTCAGTGCCCTATGATTCTCAATAGAAAAAAAAAAAGCCACACACATTCACTCTGGAGAATACATGAGGGAACATGAGCATATTAAAACAATAACTTACATATATTTTGAAGTAGCGTTGGAGATGAGGCAATATTTTTACAGTAATTTCTTTATCTGATTTCATCCTGTTTACAGAAGCTGCTGCTTGGAGGATCTCCCCCTCCCCCAACCATTTTTAAGATAGCTTTTCTTTAAATAAATTTATAATAACAAAATAAAATGCACAACAACCTTGGCTTCCTGCTTGCTCTTTATTATAAAGGAGATAAGGTTGCTAAATGCTATAATGTCTGACTTAGGTTCAGTGTGTGACCTACATGGATCTGGATGGAGATTTAATGATTAATCTTAACTCCTTTATCTTCAGCAAGGAGGGAAAACTACCCAAACAAACCACTTTATGTTCTGGGAAGGCAGAATTACAGTTCAACACAATAATTAACTATCTGACACATTCCTACAAGGCTGCAGATGTTGTTAACGGTTTTGAAATGCCCCCTTCATGTTTTCATAACCCACCGCTCTTCTCAGCGGTGAAAACAAGCACACCCTCTAAAGAGGGTCAGGGTTGGGAAACTGCATTTCATCTCCTCTCGGCTGATGCTTGCTTACCACAGGTGTGTGTCGTGGGCTTATTAAAGATTAGTTATGGACAAACTTAGGGGTGTACTGCTCACCTGAAGCAGCCCCCTGCTACTCTCTTCCACCTAGCCAGTACCCTGGATCTTGCTAAGCCATATCGACAACCAAGACCGTCCTTGAAAGATGTCTTGATCTTTCTTGCCTAGTCAACCCGGCCCATCCAGGTCATCACTGCATGGTCTTTCTCAATTAGTAAGTTAGGGAAGAAAACTCCCTTCTTTTGGTATCTTCCAAATCGGTGTTTTCTCGATAGCTCGGAGTCCTACCCGGCCCATGGAGCCCTGATCTCAAGAATCTTAAATTAATCAGAGTGAAGTTCAAAGTCTCTGTCCAGATAAGGCAGCAGAAGTTGCAGACATCCAACCCAAGGAAGGGTTGTATAAAAGTGCTGGCAGTGCAGAGCAAAACCGTGTGAAACTTTGAGGTTTTCTTTACAAACTTCAGGTTCAACCTGGGTTCACTGAAAGACCTGCTGAGGTTTATAAATACATCGAACGAAATGTGGATGAAGTGGATGCTGGGTCTGGTTTATGGTTTTGCATAAAAGCCACGGGACATGCAGTGATTTCAATGGAGTTTGCTCTTACTGTTATTGTAAAACTCCAAGGCTGCTGTCATCCACGGGGATCTGAGCTGCAGGAAATATTTGTATGAACTCCTGCAGTGACATGAAAGCACTGAGTTACACGCACCATCAACCCAAACCTCTTGCATCTGTAAAACAGAACTGGAAAGCCTGTGAAAACAGCTTTTCTTACAAGCTTGCTTATCCTTCTTGCTTCAAGACAGATCAGAAATACATCAGTGGATGTCTTTTCCATGGTAGGCGAGTATGTTGGCTCTCTGGAGAATCGGTGCATCTGCCATACTGGCAAATGGGGCACACTCTATCCCATTTGGGAGGGGGGAAGGCAAATATATAACTGCATTTATCTTCAGAAACCCCTGCTGAGGTTTCCGATTAGCTCTTTCAGATGCAGAAGGGAGCCAAAGATGGTGAAGAAGCCTCAAAAGCAGCAGCACTTCACTGTGTCCAGTAGACAGAGATGAAAGACATTTATTCTCATGAATGAGTACGTGACTTAGCGGCACGTCACACAGGTGGTTAAGGTAAGGTTATCACGACCGACCAGAAACACTGACCTAAAAACATGGCTCTCTATGGCCACAAAGGGCTTGTTGCAGCCACCATGAGGTTGCTAAATGATGGAGTAGTCCCTGGCCACCCTTTTCTCTTTAATAAGAGAGCCTTGCGTCATGGGGGAAGAGAAGACATCACGCTGGCACAGCGCCCCAGCCTGATTCCAGTAAAGGGGTTTGGATGGGAAATGAGTTTTGGGGAAGTGTGAAAACCATCGCGTGTACCCTGTCAGGTCTCTCCTATTTGTCGGTAGACTGCACAGTGCTGTAACAGCGGAGAAGTCTTGCCAGAAAACATCGTGCAGCTTAACTGATCTCAGCCCTTGCTGGTTCGACATCCTGGAAGGAGGCAGCATGGAATTGCAATGCTCGCCCGTCTTTCGGTCCAGAGAAATTTCCTGTCTGGAATGCTATGAATGTCACAGTCGGGCCTGAGCATCTTCCAAAAGATCCTCTTTAGTACAAGGGGAAAGGCTTGCAGCTGCGACTTTGAATCGGTTTCTCAATAACATTTTCTTGGCCTTTGTATCAATTGGGATTAGATCATTGTCTCTCTTGTTCATCTTTACTTGGAAAGTTCGCAGCTTTAGACTTCTCAAGCCTGCCAGCACGGCTTGAAATTATAGTGTTAAGGAAACAATTACCTAGTGACTAAAAGCTGGAGTTTGCTCAGTTGACTGAAGAAAAAGAGATGGACACAAACCAGAACACGGGTGCCCTAGCCTCTTGCACATACAGAAAGGTGCAATGGGGGAGGGAGCCTATTTCCAGAGAGCAGCAATGCTCTCTTTCCTCTGCAGGGGCTCTTCTTTTTGAGGGGAGAAAGTGGGAGGATGCATGGTTCAAACTTCTGGAATACTGCAAACTTCCAGAATCAATTACCCAACAGCAAATCCAACCAGGCTTTGTCTTTGGGGAGGTTTGGGTTTGGAGCTCAGTCAAGATCTAAACTGTGATTCAGTTCTCGAAAATAAAAGCAGAAAGAATTGATTTCAAAGAGCAGATCCAGAAGAAGAGAGAGGCTGCTAACACCACGCAAGGAAACCAGAAAGTGTTTCGATGTTGTCGCACGGGCCACATGAATGACCCCGTTTGTCACACAGAGAGAGGGGAACATTGCATGAAATAAAATATAAAACAATTAGACCGTAAGGAGCTCGGGGTGGGCAGAGGTCCACTTCACAGGGATTCACGCAAACATTTTCTTTGGCTTCCATCCAGACGGCCATGCACCCTTTGAGTCACTTAAACAAACCTAAACTCAGAAAGCAAAACTGTGTCCGACCTTCTGCGTTTCAGCTGGTTTCATGTCAGTACCACTGGGAATGGCAAATTTAACATGATTTTGATGCAAAAAACCACGGATCTGCTCAGCAGGGCCGTGCTCCTTAAATAGCTTTCCATGCAGATTGGCCAAAAGCTTATGGCAAATTTCATATGGTTTGAAGCTTTGTTGTGAGCTTTCTGCACTGCTCTGTACAACATTGTGCAAAGCTTTCTTCACAGGCAGGGATAGAGTAACAAAGCTGAGATACAGATCCAAAGATTTCCTGAATTTGAAGGAGATATTCAGATTTGAAACATTGTAGAGAAAGCTTTGGCTCCGCATTCAGCTTCCGTCATCTGTGCCCAAAGTTCAAGTCTTTGGATCCAAGGGCTGAATTCAAATCCAGCTCTAAACTGCCTGGTGACAGAAGTCTGGGGCACAAAAAATTAGGAAGCTGGCCCATGTGAGAATATGGATCTAGGCTGGGTCTGCTCAAGCAGACTGGTTTTTCTTTTATTTTGCTTGGGTCTGTTTTTGGGAAGGGTCAGAGAAATGCAGAACAAACATTTTTTTGTCTGCAAAATGCAGAGCGAGCTTCTTGCCCTCAATAAATAATAATATACAAAATAATCATGAGGCCCAAAATAAAGTCCTTCTGTAATTACCGCCGACGTTCTCTTTTTTGATTTGATGTGGCTATTTTAATACACTCCATGCTTAAAAGGGTCTTCATAGTGGCACATGTGTATTTTGATTTTCCTTGAGCCAGTTTTTGTTCACTGTCTGTTTAATGTCATGCTTGCTGCCAAAGTAGTTAAGCCCCTGTTGGGTTGCACAACTGGGTGGAGCCAGATGACGGGAGCCGATTTCCTTGATTTACTGCCTGCATATACATCTCTGTATGGAAAGAATGTCTTGGATTGATCTGAAAGCATTTTCTTCATTAATATTAATTTAATAATGGTATGTTAAAATTAGACTTTTAATTTATTTTGTAAGTACTAGTATAGATTTCACAGCCCTTAACTTTAGAGATTCGCCTAAACTATGAAATATGGGCTCAGATCTGAAGTTACAAGGAATATTGGAGTGGATCAAGATGGAGAACCTCGAATTCTTCTGTTCACAAGTTATTTTGTCCCTCCAAGTTTCCAGTGAGAACCCACAGCTAGTTTCTCCTTATGTGCCCCTGGGAGCATTGGGAATACCTCTCCAATCATATTCAGTGGCATCTGGCTCTGTCTTGCACGAATAACAATCCTGCCATGCTCCAAAAAGGTGTCACAACCTGCCATGGGGCATCCACGTGTCCCGCTCAGTCTCCTGCCTTTGAAGATCCAGGAAGACAAGCCAAGCATTTCTGAGTACACAGAACAGGAAAAACCTGTGGAAAAATCTTTGGAAACTGTTCCGCTTAATTGAGTCTGAGTTCCCCAAGCCTGGCACACAGAGCAGGGTCTCAGTGAGATCCTGACTTTGGCTGGGTCTGAAGGGGAAACAAGTAGTGCTTCAAGCCGGAGGGAGTCTTAAACAAAAGAACAGATGCCAGCCAAGATAAAACCACTGCTAGCAAGGTCTTTTGAGGAAGAGAAGCCCTGCTAGTCCGTGCTGTGCTGTCTCACTTGCCCTGCAACGGGCTCATTAAAAAGAAAACAGAATTAGACTTGGGAAAACAAATGCAAACCAGCTCCCCTGTTCTTTAACTACCCTAGATCGTGAATATTGTCCCATGGAACAACTGCAGTGAGGACCAGAACTGGAGCAAAGATCTACATCCTCCCCTGAGCCCTTCCTCAAGCTTCCTGTTAATGTGAAGCGTCTTGACGCTGCTGATGCTGTATCCAAGAGTTGGGGGCTGAACCAGGCACAAAGGCTAACACGGCTTTGCCCTGGAACAGATGTTTTGCAGTGATGCTCGCAAGGGTTTGGAAACAAAAGCAAGCAACCTGGAAGGTCCAGAGCTGCTGTTCAGAAGCAGCATCAACAAGGATTTGTAAAACCTTTGAAGAGGTCACAAAGTCCTTCTCATCTTCTGCTACAGACTTCCTGAGCCACAGAAATTTTACTGTTCACCTCAGGGGACCAAATGCCACCTTCACTGACTTCCATGAGGTCTGAAACTAGACAATAACTTTAGTCCACACCTTTTCTGCCACAGTATGTGGCACCTACCAGGACCTCCGCTGAACGATTTAATTTCTAGAGCTTTTACATGCAAAAAAATATGTCCTTTCACCCTTGAATTTCTTTTGTTGTTACCCCCAAGAACTCGTGAATTTATTTAATTACGTAAGAACTTCAACAAAAAATACTCAACCAGGAAGAAAAAAAATCTCCAAACAACAAGTGAATTTTTTGAGCTCAAATAATTCGACACCGGTTTAATTTTTAAATGTCCCAGGTAGAGCACTCCGTGTGCACAAGTGTCATTTATAGGCCTGAAGACATTCCTGTAAAAGATAACTTTGAAAATGATTGAAATACTGGCCATGCCCTAACTTTGTGTTGTGAAAAGTATCAGCAGTGAAGAATGATTATTTTTGAATGTGCTCAGCTCTGTACAAGATGCAGTTCCTGTCCTGTGATGTGGCAAACAATGCGACATGGCTAATGCTGTAGTTAGAATAGAGAACCGGCACAGTATAATGTAAGGATCTCTTTACTCCGAGAACATCAACAATTGGTGCTTAGTTACCAAGGTGATAACTAAGCACCTTGGTACCTTATAAATAGTTACCTTATAAATACCTGAGATAGATGCATTGAAAAACTAGAATTGTAAGCTGAGCACTTACATCAGCATGGCGATGTACCGGGCTGATCTAAGCACCCTCAGAAAAAAGATGGTTAAGATATATGGTGCATTCGTTCTCTTCTTTAATTAAAGTGTGTAATATGACAGATTGATGAGAGATGTGGCAGCTTCTGTTTATGATGAGAGATGTTACAGTCGTTGACAGTGGTCCAAAGGTGCCTGAAAGCAGCAGCTTGCGTTGGAAGAGGCAAAACTCTACCCCAGGGCACTGTACAAAATAGTTTTTTTTTTCTATTCAGTAGGGAGCTTTCCTCCCTTCACCTCCTTGTGTGAATGTGGATGTATGAGCAATGAAGAGCAAAGGGAAAGGAAATGCAGAAAATCCACACAATGATTTAATGGGGATTTAGCAAAATATTATCATTCTTAATGTTTGTCAGCATGGGGGTGGGATTTTCTTTGAACCAGGGATAGTTTAAATTCCTTCTTTCTTTGAAGACTTAAATTTTCCCCATAAAGATTATGAAAACTGTTCTTGATAATTTTAGGATTTAGGAATGCTATATGCTGGGCTCAGGCATGTTGTTGACGTGTGTATATTTTATTTGCCACCTGCCCTAGCTGGAATGCTTGGGTTTTCACACATCCCAGGACAGTGCTGCATCCCACAACCGAATCGTAGGTCACTGACAAATCATAAGCCATATTATTACCATAACTATGGCCTGGATCCCATAGCTGGATCCGCATGGCCTGACCATCTGATTGTGAGGCCCTAATTTCAATCACGCAGAATGATTGGCCAACTAATCTATCCAAATACCTCAAGCAGCCTGATCTTAGAAAACCTCCGAGGGGTGAGTCATTTCATGCAGTCCTGTTCAGTGCCTACATCTTCTCACATCACATCTGCAAGACTGGAAGTCTGAACTGAGATTGTCTGGGAGCAGTTTCTTGAGACTACTCAGTACCTGAAATGTTGGGTTTAGTAAGATGCAAGTCATACAACTCGAATAGTGAATACCCTTACACTGAGTCTTGTCTAGGCATGTGCTTCAAGTGAGCATCTTGCTGAATCAGGCCTAAATCAAGCGCAAGGTGAAATGCATAAGAAAGTTTATGTAGTAACTGAGTATCAGATCAAGCTTCTATGAAGCCCGCTGCACAGCATCGTACCCAGGCTCCTGGCAGCCCCCAGTGAACTTTTGGTATTGGCCCCTCCTTCGCCAGATATAACAGTAATAATAGTAAAAAAATTACCATTTTCGGGCCCCCTTTCTGTCTGAGCCCTGGGCAGCCACCCAGTTTGCCCATGCCTGTGCCCAGCCCTGCCGCTGCACAGGGGAGAATTTCACTTTACAATTATAATCCAAGAACCCCTTGAACTCAGTTGGTTTCTTACTATGGGTTTCCAAAGGAAGCTGAATTCAAAAGAAAAGCAAAGGATACACACTTGGGGTGCAGTCCTGGCCCCCCTTAAAGGCAGGACGGGACTTTGGCAGAGTCAAGCTTTCACCCTCTGGGTGGCTTAGCCAATGGAGAATGACGAAGAAAGCTTCAGAAATGAAATGGTCCTGCCACAAAGCTCTTGACAAATCCCTATCCCACCAGCCCTGGAGAATTTGTTGTATAAACAGTACCTTGTGGACAGCCACAGTGCAAGCTGCCCTAACATTGAGCTCTCAACATCCCTACCCTTGTTTGAGAAAGGCTGGCACATTTGAAGAAAGAGTCTACTCATACCATCATTTTCATGTCAAGGACTGAACAATATCCATCAGAGATGGGAATTTTACTTCAGCCTGCCCAGATAAGGTGCACTTAAAAGTCCTAAAAGAGCTGGCCGAGGAGACCTGTGGTCCATTGATGTTGCTGCTATTTTGATTCATCTTGGAATAGAAGGGAAGTTGCATAAGACTGGAATAGGGTCGATGCTGTGTCAATATTCAAAAGGAACAAGCAGAATGATGCTAGTCTGATAACAAAAGCTGGATAAAGTAATGGAAAAGTTGATATGCAATTCAATTAATAAAGAAATAGAAGTTGGGAATGTACTTAATGCCAGTCAATGTGGTTTTATGGCAAATGTGTCTTGCCATACAAACCTGTTTTCAGACTCAGTCTTAAGGGTGACTGTTATAATAGTAAATGGATTTTCAAGACTTGAACAGGGTGAAACAGAATCTCATTGAGGCACCGAATAGGTGCCTTAGTCCATTTAGATACCTAATAGGTGCAACAGAATCTGGTCCTAAATGCTTAGGATAGACGGCGGAGCACAAAGCCTGTGATTTGTTTGCTTAGTTTGCTTTTTAATGGCAAGCAAGTTCTGTTTCATTTTTAAAAGCAGTTATTCTGCCAAACAATTTGGTAAAATTCAGCTCTGTTGAAATGCAGATTCCTCCATTTTCCCCCTTTTAGGAAACAACATTCATTTGTTATGGAAAAGCAGACATTTAATTGAAAACGATTCATGATGCATGAATATTTAATGAAGCTCGTCCTGGTTGTGATTATTAATGGTCAGTTTTCATGACCCATAACTTTGTGGGATTTTTTGTGGCAACCAGCACTTTGAGGTAATTTTCAGTTTATTTAAAAATGAAAACAAACACACCAACCAAGGTTGAACGGATATATTCAAGGTCTTGAATTCTTATAAGCAGCATGATAAGAAATACATCAATGCATGAAAATACAGTGAAATATTTAAGAGAGCAACAGCAGGGATATTTTTTTTAGATGTGCATGGAATGTGTGGGAATAAGAACATTTGGGAGTCAGCAAATTTCTAACCGGCTCTTATAAATGCACCCAGGGGTGGATTATTTATTTATTTAGATATTTTTTTAAAAAAATACTCCCTTGGGTGCTTTTGATTCACATTCATGATAAATAAACTCATAACAAACAAACTAGCAACACAACTAGAAACTCTCCTCACCACAGTAACTTTTTGGAAAGAATGGAGACCGCGCTTTTCCTGTGTCTCAGTAAGCTAACATTGCTCTGTGGCAACCATCATCCCCTCTCCCACCACTCACTTCTTAAAAACTGGATGTGCCAGTAGATCAACAGATCTGTGTTATCTCCCATCAAGAGAGAAGCAAGTTTCGAAGTGGAGAGCACCTCTGAAAGTCCCAAGTTTGCTGTCCTCTTGGCTCCCCCAGGAGATAGTCAGTTGATCTCAATGGCTGTTTCTGGGGGGCAAGCCCGAAACCCTGAAGAGCGAACGGGGGCCAGTTCTATCTGAGTTTCAAAGGACCAACAGAAACTTTTCTCAGTATCCCTGCTCCTAGTCACATTGCAACGAAAACTCCACAAAAAAAAGAGACCATTCAATTTGTTGTCTTCTTAATGGGCTTCCATCATCCTAACTAGTGATAGACTCGATGATCATAGATCCTCTATTTTGCTCTCAAATCCTACAAATGGCAGCCCAGAGTACCCTGCTTGTGGGGGATGCATTATGTGCCTTCTTCTAGGTTTATTTCAATGATGGGGATTGGACTCCAAGTGTCCTTTCTTGGTCCTCAAGATTGTTAACATCTAGACATCTGTGCTTCTCCACTGGCCAGAGCCATTCAGGTCCAATTTTTCAAAAGTAGTTTTAAGTGTGCTTCCATTTTTAAATCCACATTGGTCGTGATTAGAGCCAGGTGGGGCTATTCTGATGCTGCATTCTCTGTTAGGAAATGCCAAGATACTGAAACTAAATTTTTTTGCAGGTGTACTAGCTTGGGAAGAAAAAGAATGGTCCAGGATAGACTTCCCCATCCTCGTCTGGAAGACACCGATAGTCTTCTGCAGGATAGCCAACAGCCCTGTGCTTAGAGCACTCCTCTAGGGCATGGAAGCTGCAGATTCAAGTCCCTGGCAGCAAGCTATGGGCTTGGGGCTGCAGGCTAGGAAGGTCCAGTCTGCCCTGCTGGACCTTCCTCAGTCATTTAGCAGTCCAAGCTACTCTTTCTTTCTGCCTTCCTGTCCCTCTCACTTCCAAGATGTTTTGCTTTGCTGTCACTAGTCAGTTAACAGCCTGGTCTAATCTTGTCTTGGCTTTGAGCCTTTCTTCCATTATCACTGCAAAGAGAAATGTGCACACTGTGCATGTTTGAGGGAGGGGGGGGGAACCCCTGGGTGAGTATTTTGGTCTGCTTACTCAAGCTTGCAAAGGTGACTCCCAGGATCTTCCTGACCTTTGATGCATCCACTCATTTCCTTTCCAACTCACTTTCTATGGCTTTTCAAATTAAGGTGCACATGAAACCAGAGCTGTTTTCTGATCTCTCATGCACCTAAAAAATTAGAACATCAAAACAAATTTTGCAACCAATAAACTAAGCTACTTTGAAAAGTGAGGCAAAGGGATCTATGTGGAGTCAGTGAGACATTGTTAGGATCTCTTTGATCGGGAGCCTTAAATGAAAATTATCAAATGGTGCTTTAAAACATACACCCTTTTGTTTGATTAGCCTGCTGTAGATAACCTTTATTAAACCTGATCTAAAATTACAGCCATGCACTGGTGCTTCTTTGATGCTTTGGCTGTTTCATTTCCTGTTTATACTATGATACACGTTGCACTAGGAGATAAAGCACTTCTGAGGGATATTAAGACATGAAAGTCCCTTGGCTATTTGCTGGCACTGTTTTGATGTTTTCTTGCTCTCTAGAAATTAGCATATCCTTTTCAAAGACTGCCTCTGATGAGAGTAATCCTTTGCCATGATGTATTTGCTAAAAGTCATAAATGATAGTATATTGTGTAAAGAAATGACACATAAAAGGGACGATGCTAGATTATTGATAATGAGGCAACTTGTGCAACTCTGCTTTTGGCTTTTATAAAACACATTTTTGACACCATAAATACATTGAGCTTATATTAATGAGGATTTAATACTTCTGAGATTTTAGAAACTTGCTTAGAACAACTTTTCAAAAGAAGGCTTTTTGGGGAAGTTTAATGTTTTTACTGATTTCGATAAGATGGTCTGTTAAGCACATTTTGCTGTCTTGGTAATGAGGAATGATGTAGAGGTTTTTAGTTTGGCTTCATCAGAATTAAACTGTGCTGGAATATTTATTTTATTAATTTTATAGTGCTTGTTGCCGTAGCAACTAGGTGGCTTAATTACAGAAATTTACAATGAAGTTGTACTAAAGTATGAGAAAAAAGAGCTTTGACATTTATACAATAAAAAACCCCCAAGCCCTTGGTCTGATGTTTAATGGGTTTAAATCAGCAGTGCTCCATGAACTTAATGGAGTGACCCTAATTTGTATCAACTAATGATTGGGCACACTTGTCACTAAGAAATGGCCTGTACATAGGGACAGGGAATAGAAAATGCTGCCCAGATTCAGTAAAGGAATCACAGTCTTGGTCCAGATTAAAACACAGACCTTTTCCAACCAGGACTTCGTGTTTTCTTTTTTCTGTAGCAACCTAGTACTGATCGGTAAGCTGCAATTGCACCCTTGCACAGACAGCACTGCGGGCAATGTCAGCCTCTCTCCCACGTCTGTCTGCATCTTTATTATACTTGTCTGGAAGGACTGGAGAGTGGGATGAGCGGAAAGGTGTAGAGAGCAATGGGGCTGGAAGGCCAACCTCTAACCTCAAGTTTTCCACACTAGCTCCACTGAAATCAGTGGGAAATGCTCACTGGTTTCGGTGGGACCAAGAGATAGCCCTGGAAGAAGGTAGGCATGGCCTGGGTCTCTCTTCCCTATTTAGAATTGGGCTGGTGGGCTTTGCCTGCACTGGAGTTGAACAGTGCCAAGTGACAAACTATTGTTCTTTTAATGACTGTGAAAATTACACAATGATAGAAAGTCGACCGTTTGGTAGTAGGAGACTTAACAATTGTGGCTTCTGTATCTTCATCAGAAATACTTCCAGCTTCCTTCTCAGAAGGAAAAGAGACGAGGATAGTGCTGCAGGAAGGATTTCTGCATGAGCACCTGCTGTTACCCCTGCAAGCGGTGCTGTGGAGCGTAGCCATTTAGGATTAGTCCATAGGAAATGGTGATTATCTAGGCTTCTTTCTACAGCAGCTTTTGCTTATTGGCCTACATGCCATCCAGTAATGAGATTTGTGCGACTCCTGCCAGCTGCTTGGAGAACGTGTCCCATTACAGCATTTTAACCATATGTCACTGCAGCAAGCATAAGCCATAAGATCAGCTTACCACATATGCATGGATTCCTGAAAATTCAGGGAGATTTAACCAAACATACCACGTGCAAGTACCTAGCCTGTGCTGGGCTCATAAGAAGAACAGATAAGTCTGCACATTTTGTCCTCGATGCTGAATGATTTGTTTTTCCTTGAGGATCCTTGACAGATACCTGAAGATGTCTCCATATCCTCCCACCAACTCCGGGGCCCCCATCCATCCAAGGAAAAAAAGCAGGATCTCGTGTTTGAAAATCATGGCCATCACCACTGAGGCAGCTCAGCTCCTGAGTGAGGAAAGGCACTCCCTCTTTCCAAGGGACTGAGTGCAACGATTGCCTCCTCCCCTCACCTCACCTCACCGGCTCTCCCGTGGAGTGGCTGCCAGTGAAATGGACTGCTAGGACGTCACGAGGCTGTTGAGTAATTTGAGGACCAGAAGGAAATTTAATAACAGTAGGTGTCAAAGTGTAAGCACGTTTAAAGAAGACAGCCCATAACAACAATACTGCAGGGCAATTAATAGGCTGTATTCATTATATCCACTGTGCCCTCAGCCTTAGTCTCTCCTCTCTTTGCAAGACTAGCGTAATGCAGAATGTAGCAGATGAGCCAAGGCGGTAAACCTTACTGCATTGCATTGAAAGTCGCCAGTAAAGTCACTGCAGCTTCAGTTTGTGCTGTTGCAGTGACTCATGGTACCAGGCAGGCAGGCATGACAGTGACCCATTAAAATCCCACACCCCTCTTCCTATAAAAGAGATCACATTTACCGGCAGAACCTTGTCTGAATGCTCCCGGAGGTATTACGCACCGTGCTCCAAACTGGACTTCTTTAGCAGGACCAGTCTCAGGCTCCTCTCCCATGCATCCTTCTTTGATCCCTTGCATCCTGTTCCTTGCTCCCAATGCCACTGATGTCACCCATGACCCCTTCTTGGCCAAAGTACCAGTCTCTCCATCGCTTTGTTGCCGCCAATATAAACACTCTCCCTGCTGTAGGATTTCCCAGCTCTCCTCTTATTTCTCTTACTGCTTCTTCAGTGTCTCCTTTAGCAACTTTCCTCCACAGGTTTTCAGTGTCCTCCACAAGCTCTTCAAAGCTTCACTTTGTGCTCTGTCACTAGTAGCTCCATCTAGTTGTGTAGCTTAATTAGCACCTCTACGCTAAGAAATCCCAGATCTCTCTGTTGCACCTGATCACCTCTTCTTCTGTTCAGGTCCACATCTCCAAATCTGCTTGTGCATACCCTACTGTCAACTCCAACTCTCCATGGTGAACATCCTTGCCCTTCCTCCCAGCATCTCTTTTCACGCTCAGCTGATACTAGACATATTCACCATACTCTAGATCCCGCAAGCCTGCAAGTTCAGTGTCATTTGTCTCTTCCCTCCTTTTCTCTTCTGGTTACTGACCCAAGTCCTGCCAGTTTATCTCCATAGCACCTCTAGCATCCACTCATATGGTTTACATGCATAGACTGCAATACTTCCACGCAGACCCTCATTAAATAACATTTATTCTAAAGTTGTAATGTTTTGGTAAAGGCATTCTGCTCACATAAGGATCTGCTTGTCTGTTCATTGCAGTTTATAGAGCGGAAACATTCTCACCTTCATGAGGATGCATTTCTCATACTCTTACATACGCAAATAATCCCAATAATCTCTGTGCCACGGATGGATGGATGATATAGGCAGGTGTCATTGCTAGGTCATCAGACAAAGGTTGAAGGCGGCCTCTAAAATTTCAGTCCACCTGAACTCCTACCTGATCCCAGGATTTGCTTATTTAGATGTCAGGTTGGCACAAGGGTCAGGGGCAAATCCAAAATCTCAGAAGGTACATTGTTTAATTGTGGCTGCTGCAATGATACCTCTTGGGCAGGGGCGAGTTTTCCAACAGAGTACACAGGCAGGTTCATTCAGAAAGGTGTAACCCCTGAGGAGTTTCTTTTCCCTCCCACATATTCACCCCTCCTTTCTCTCAATTTTGTCTCTCAAGAATCATTACAGCTTAATAATGACCTCAGAGGTGCTAAGCTGAAAACCATCTACCTCAGATCCTCCGCACGCTCTTGTCAGGCACATGGGTAATGAAAACACAAAGTGTAAAGATATCCCGTTCCTCAAGGTAATGGAAAACCTGAGTGAAGATTGACATTGGAAATGAGATAGTCAGATTGAGAAGCCAAATAAAAGGGAGTAACATCTGGTTCCATTTTTCCTTGTGAAATTATCTCACAATGACCACGCAGTACCTTCTCTGAAGTATATAAACGCTGAAGACACACACACATGGTTGTTATCAAACAGTATTGTGCAAAATTAAATTGGCTACTTTATGGTGAAATGGAGAAGGAAAGCAGGCATTTCAAACATATGTGTGTCTCTCTGAGAGGTCTGGAAGCGATCACAACACAAGGATGGCTACTTTAAAATATCTACAAATAGTTAAGGCCACTCTGCTAGATGAATAATCCGGGGCTGAATTTAATAAAGTTATCAAGACCATAATAATACAGGGGCCACTGCCTGAAACTAATAAGCTGTTTGGTGAGCTTGAGATAGTTCATATGTGCAAGGCATTCCTTGTAGAGCTGATCTGCAAAGGTAAAATACCATACCAAATTCCACTAACTTCACCAAGATGTGCTGCCTGCCCCCCTTGGCTAGGCTTAAACAGCTCAACAACAGGGGACATTCAGCACATTCTTATCTGAAAGTTGGCTGGGGGTTGGCTGCTGTCAGAGTCCACAGTGTCTCTCACTAGAGATCTCACTGGTTGTAAAGATACAGCTAGTTGGGGATGAGTCAACTCATGGTAGTCCAGCCACAAAAAGGGCCACATAAGAGACTCTCTGGCATATGGCAACACCTTCTTGCAGGTCCTGCCTTGCCACACCATTAACAGTAACAGATGCATTTGAACTGCTTTCAGAAGACATAGTGACATATAAGGAAACCAGATTCTGAAGAATTAGAAGGGTTGCTCAACAATAACTGCAGATGATCATTTATAGCAACACCAGGCCTGTACAGAATGATTTTCATCAGTAGGTCTCCAAACAAGTGCCAAAAGAGTTTAGTAGCGTGGCTCCCAAGTTTGACAAACTTTAGTTAAAGTGACCCTGCCACCATTCTGAAGCATGGGGATGCTGAATACACAAGCTGCTAAGGCTGCTGCAGTGTGCTAATTAATCGAGTCCACTCCAACGTGTTTTAATTAGAACATGTCAGAACAGGCATCGGGTATGCGTATAGGTGCCTCTGTTTTTTTCTGTTTTTTTCCTTTTCCCTTCTGCTTCCCCTTTCTCTAGAAACGTGCTGCATACTCCAACAGGTATATGTATACCAGCTTAAGAAACCCTGAACCAGCTGTTACCATGTCTCTAAAGGCATTTATTCACATGCTTCAGAAGTGGGGGAGGGGGCACTTTAATTAAAGTGGCTCCAAGAGCCATTCCGATGAAGCGCCCAAAGCGTCATGTGTATCAGTGTCCCTGCACTGAAAAGTGGCAGCGAGGGCGCTTTAACTAAATCTCCTCAAATGAGTTTTAGTTAAAGTGCCCCACCGCCATTTTTCAGTGCAGGAATGCTGATACACATGGTGCTGGAGTCTGCTGGAGCACAGTAATTGCTATGCTCCCTCAGACTCAATTAATTGACTCAGCTCCGACGCGCTGTGGGAGCAACCTCACTGCATGTGTATAGGCAGCCTTAGGTTTTGATTCATCCTTCTGACAGAGAGGGAAATTCAATCAAAGAGTGAAATATATGTTGTGTGACTATATCTATATTGTGCACACACATGCACACATACACAAACAACTTGATATCCAAGAGAAATTGGATTTTCAATTTTTTTTCTTTCATTTTCCATTTCAAATTCAGATCTGGAGCACAGAAAAGGCCTAGTTTGGGCCTTGCATCAGAATGAAGTTCTCTGCAGGTTGCAATGTAGTTCATCCTTTGATTCCTGAATGTCAGAGTTATGGGGTTGCATTCCCAGGCTGAATCTTCATAAGGTGCAAACCATGTCCAAAAACAGGCAAAAAGGACAGATTGCGATCTGATCTCCAGTTTCACCAACTCCCCTTGAATCCTCCATACAGTATTTGAGATATTTTACCTTTTTTTCTACCATATAGAGTTAATAGGATTAATTAGGCACCCAGTACCAGTTTGGCCTCTAGTATTATTAAGCATTTTTATTAGGACCTGTTTAGGCATCAACCAGAAGTGGAACTCCATTGTGTTACGTGCTGTACAAACCAAAGAGCAATAGACAGCCCCTGACCCAAAGATCTTATACTCTAAATAATAGCAAGTAAGGAAGAATTTACCAGCTTGCCACCAATTCCACAAAAAGAATATCACGCTCATACAACATTTAGGGACGTGTATTGAAGCAAGTTCTGTTGCAATTAACCTTGAAGCTCTCCACTGTTGCTCTGAAAAGATGGCATAGCTAGCCACAGATGTAGCCTGCAATTTCATTTTGGATTTATCAGGAGCAGTTCCCGACAAGGTTTCCAAACTGCCATGGGAAACAAATCTGAGCCCCACGTTTCAATAGAAACACAGTTAGGAATACCTGAAAAAGCAAACTGCAAGCTTCCCTCCCAGATTTCCTTTTCCTTTCATGGCAAAAATTAGAGAATACAAACTTAGTGGCATCTAAGAATAGCTTTGATTTTCCTAAACATTTTCAATTCTGTTTTATGTATGTAGTCAGGAAAACAGCAAGGAAATACAAAATGTAAATCTCTAAATGATCCTGAATACCAGGGAGGCTTTACCTATCTGCCCATCACAAACAGGATGTTGCAGCTAAACCTCCAATGGGGGAAATCACAGAAACCCTATGGCTATGGATGCACAAAATAAAATCAGACATGGGATGGCTTTTATGGAATCTTTTTTCCTCATCCTTGTGGGTTAAGACTATGGTGGCTTGCTCTATCCCTACTTATTTTGATGCCTGCCATCCCCTTCAGATTCATGGCTTGCAAGGATGGAATCATCCACCCCCCATTCCAGCTCATTCTTTCAAGGACAACAGAAATGTCATGCCAAGCCAGACATCAAAAGTTGCATTGTTTGCATCTGCAAACGGGTCGAGTGGTCACTCCTTTGCTCTCAGATTCTGAGCGCCGTGTTCCCATTTTAAGCTACTATAATGCAAGGCTTAATGAATCTAAAAGCGGGGGGATCTGAAACCACCTCAGGACATGGAAGATTTACAAGGATTCTGGAGAGCCTGTTGGGAATTTTTGATATAATGTAACATGTACAACAGGGACATTGTTCTGCCTTGCACAGCAATGCCGAAAGAGGAGTCGAAGTTGGGGGAGGATATTAGCCCTTTCCTCAGCAGGATGGCCCTGATACGGCAGAAAGCATTAAAAAAGCAATTTAAAAAGCATAATGCTCAGGAAGCACCTAATTTTACTGCCAGCTGGGTGTTAAATTAATTGTGTGCTGGTAGGATGCAGCACAAGATGGAAGAGCCCATCTTTAAAGTGTGTACTTTTGTAAGGGTATTTCTGTTTCTTTGGTGAAAAGCGGCAGGGTAAATGTCATGCAAACAATTGGGTGATCTGGGCAAGGGCAACACGATGCATTAGAACAAAGTACATGTGCTTACGGGTACCACATTAGTAAAGGACCATCATAATTAATGACCCTTAGCGATACACGCTTGCGAACCTATGTTACCATGAGTTTTTTAGCAGACGTTCCCACTGAAGTGAATGAGAAATGCTGCCTACGTAGAGATGGGAGGATGAATCAAGTGAATCAAAGGAATGGCCCTAGAAATAGGCTTTTTGAGCTCCAGATACACAAATGATAGGGGCCTGTTGCTTAGAAAGAGCTGTCATCAAACATATCCCTCTGGAAGACCTTCCATCTCATTCATTGTTATTAGAGAAACTGCCCATAAAAGTGGCATGTTTCGGGATGTCATTACAGAATCTGCTGCCTGGGGGTAGTGCTTCTTCTGCAATCCCATTGTCTTCACTGGAGTCACCCTGATTCACAGGCTAGGGCCAGAAGTTACACATAAACCAGTTTAAGTGATCAGAAACTGGTTTAAACCTGGAACAGAAGCTCAGTGCACATAAACTAGTTTCAAAATGACCAAAACTGGTTTAAGATAAACCTGGTTGAATGTAGTATCAGACTTCACTGATTTAGGTCAAACTGGTTTATGAAACATCTGTCCCAGGCCCTTCCCTGGTTCAAGTTAAATCTCAGTTCCCCAGCATGTTTTTCAGCCCTGGGTTGGGCTGAGCTGTCTGCTCCAGAAAGCAGGGTTGGCCCTGCCCCTCTGCTCCCTAGCTGGACCAGTGAGGACTGGATGACAAGGGAGGGCAGGGGGCAAGCCCACCTGGGGATGCAGCCCAGTCTGCAGGGAGGCAGGACTGCCTCCCAAGCATACCCTGGCTGGGGTCTGGAGCCAGGGAGCGGGGTTAAACACCCTTTTCCCTGCTCATACTTACTGCTGGCTGTGACGGTGGACTACAAATCCCAGAGGCACTTGGAAGCTGGAAGAGGAAGTGATGAGCAACCCTGCAGAGTCCTGCTGCTGTAATTGTGGACTTCAAGTCCCAGAGACCTCGGGGGCAGCAGGAAGAGGAAGTCAACACACAGCCCATGCTGGATACCTGCCACAGAGCCATGCTGTAGTGCTCACTGGCTTCTGGCCTGAACCACAGCAGGCGTTTGGCTACATTTTCTGAATCAAAGGTACATGTCTGTTCACTTCTGTTTCAATTTAATCTGTGCAGTTTAGACTAACCTGCAAAGACTGAATCGATTTAGCCCTGGGCTTTTTTGACTGTCTGTATTTAGCTGTGTTGACACTAACAAGACCCGAATCATGCCCATCATCTCTGAACCATTACCTTCCTGTAGGCTGCTAGATCCATTATAAAAAGCAAGAATTTCTCACTGAAAGACATTTACACTCACTGAGAATGGCCAGAACTGTTTTTTGTAATTCATACATCTCAAAATTCATACCATTTCAAGCCTTTTTTTTTGTTTGGTCAGGAACTCACTTTGTCTTGGAAATACCCCAGACTATAATACTCTTTTTTGTACCATACTTCTTGGCTTTGTTCATATACTGATGAAGTGCCAACTCTGAAGTGCTGCCAGATGAAAATCGGCATCTTCGAAGGATGAAGGAAACTTTATTATGATCATTTATTGGCTGCATAGTTCCATAAGTGTTCTGAACACATAACAGATCCCTGCCCAAACCGCTTACAGTGGCAACGCGCAAGCGGGTCTGACGCAAATCAATGGAGGTGCAGAAGCTGGATTAGAAATTGGTGCTTCCCTCACTCCTGATTTGGGCTCAGACCTTGGCTATGGCAGGACATAGAGGGAGAGAAACAGAGCAGGTTAGCATTGCCATGACTTCGGGGAATCTCCCGAGTGAATTCACACTGAGTCTTAGGGGAAGTTTTGGGGCAATTCAGAGTCTGGGGCAAAGCCGTTAAGTTTCATGTGCTTTGGGGTGAAAGCGTGACGCAGGTCCCTAGGCAAATGGCACTTTTTACCATTGTTCATTCCAAATGTGGTCCCTTTTCACTTGGGATTTAAATACAGGTTCACATAAAGCCCAGCTCTGACTCAACTCCATTTGGGTCCAGATTCACTCTGAGCATCTGCCAGTCTTGATAGTAAACCTGGCCTGAGTTTCACATTTATAACATCAGACAATCTAATTATCATCATATGGTTTGACAAAGGTTCACTTAGCATTAAAGTGTGACCCTTGGCTTGCCTGTTTACCTAGGTCAGCCTAAACAGCTTGGCCTGCGGTAGGTGTGGACCCAAGCCTGTCTTTGGTGTGGACTACTTTTGAGTGATCAGCATATGCAAGTACAGACTGGAGGGTAAGAAAATACTGGGATGGATGACAAAAAACAAGATTGTTATTAACCCTTTGTACTCCATACACTCGTTCCTTTACGGGCTGTGGCAAAAACATTTAACATGGTGAATTTAAAAAAAATAAAATCTACATCTCTACTAGCAGAGTTCCATAACGACAACATGGAAGTATTTCATCTTACATGTTCATTTCAGTTAAGTATTATTTTAAAAGTGTATCCGCAGCTTGTGATTTGCCCAGATTATGTTCAACAATATTGTTACTTCAAACCCATCTCACTGCCAGGGTCTTCTCTTTTTACCTCTCCATTCACTGAGTTAATGGAATTTATGCAGTATTTCAGCAAAAGAGAAGGAGCTGTTTTCACACGTAATATGATGGACAACATATGAAAATGGTCTCTTGGCAAGTGAAGTCCTTGGAGGGAATTCTGCGTGTCGCAGTTCTAAAGCAGCAGTTTGCTGACCAGTAATTAGCTCAGTCGAAGTCCTGCGCAGCAGATCTAACTACAAAGGCATGCATTTTTGAGGAACTTCTTTCTTGTAGAGTATATAAGGAGCCTTTCTAGGAGCAACTGCTTAAGTCCCTCCTGTGATCTCACACAGCAGAGCTAAAAAGTGGATTAAGGAAAAAGTAATCAGCTAAAGGAAAAAACACAGTACTTTTGCCCATTTATTTTATACAGTAAGGGGAACACTGACCTTTGTGATATCTTTTTTCCCCCCAGTATTCATGGTGATGAATAGAATATATTCTGACTTTAAATGAAACAGTGCTCTCTGAAAAGACAGAAAATTAGCAACATATGGGCCAAGGAACCAAAAGAGATGAGAAAAAAAAGTGTGTGTAGGGGGGGAGCCTGAAAGGAGTTTCAGATGTCGCTGTGATCTTGCAGCAGAATATTTTAATGTCTATTTTTCATAGTGTTAATAGAGAAAGTCAGAGACCCCTCGGACATCCCACTTGTGTTCACATCTGATTAGGTCTGAATGCAAAGTAGGAATCACCATCCATTCATTGCTCCTTGCTGCCTCTTGGTGATGCTAGAGAAGAAAAGGGCATGATGATCTTAAAAAACAAGGGTCCTTTTCTCTTCAGTATCCCCTGTACATGGCAAAGCATAGAGACTCCCTCTACTACATGGGTGTAGTTCTCCTTTCACTTGCACAGACTTGCACTTCCATTGACTTCCATGAAGTTACTTCTGATTTCCCACAGTGTAATTATAAGAAGAATCAGGCTCTAACACTGACCGTTGTGTCCACCTGAATGCTTTCCAATGCAGGCCACCTTCATGTTTTATTGAGCACCAAAAAAGTTAGAATGAATGATGGGCTGCTCTCTCTTCTGCCAGCTAGCAACGTCTTGCAAGAGGCAGAGAGCTCTGAAGATCACCAGAGCTCTCTGTCATTCTTCCCACTGTCCAAAAGAGCCAAGACATACCTTCTACATTGGTTCTTGGGAGGCAAGGCCTTCCACCACACTGGGTAAGCCTCAACTGCCCAGTTTGGCGCAAAGGGGATGTGGAGTGCACAAGAAACTGGGCCTGTTGCTCTCCGAATGTTACACGTGCAGCTTTGAACAGCCACGGTACTTGTTCTAACACTCTTCTGGAAATATTGCGCACGTTTTACAAAATGATTTTTTTTGCACTATTTCTCATACAAAAGTTAAACATTCCCCTGGCTGCATGCTCCAAATGTCACTAATCTCCAGCTGCAACACTTCTTTAACAAAGGGACTGGTTTGGGAATTTCTTTGGCTCTTGCTCTCAGTTATTTCGGGGTTGTGCCTCTACATCATCAGAAAGGAGGGTATTCAGAGAGAGGAGGAGGGCAGGGGGCAAAAAAACCCCCAAACAAACCCTCAGCTGGAGCAAATCAGTTTTGCCCCACTGATGTCAATTAAGTGACGGTAACTACACCATCTGAGGATCCGTGCCATAAATGGCTTATATGTTTTTGATGATCTGGAATCTCCCTCCTGTCAGGAAGTGGCTGAAGTAAGAGAAAGCTGTTCCCAGTTAACTCAGATGTAGTGGTATAAACATCTTTCTAATTGATTCAATATCTTTAATTAAGCACAAAAATATTGCATTTTAATTAAGGTTTAATGGAAGCCAACTAGATCTAGGAAACTTGGAATCAAGACTGCCAGCTCCACCCTTAACTCACTTGCAGCACATGTGTTTTGCAATGGCAGGAGCTGATACAAAACAGTTTCGAAAGAGGAGTAATTAGAGCAGAAACAGGTGAACCAAACCTGGGCTTGGTTGACTGTAAGAAGAAGGAATGCCACATCTATACACTGTGCAGATAGTTCATACAGATGAAAATGCCTTTTCAGGCTGAAACCCAATCTGGATAAAATTAGCACTCTATCATGCTAGCATATTTGGTACAGATCTAAGCCTGCTTAAGTTTTTTTTTTTTTCCATTCAGCCTTTATTTTAACTTACCCTTCTCTCAGCTTAAAAAAAATGTAATACACTTGGTGCATAAGCATGGAAATTGTTGTACGCTGCCTACATTACTGATAAGTCTTATGTATCTTCTCCACCTCCTGTAGTATATATTTCATTACCATGCTTAAATATTTTCATGGACCTGTTATCAGGATGTTAATTTTCTATCTTGGACTGTCTAGCTAGAAGCTATTTTGCAATGCAGCTTTTTTATATTGGGCATTGATGCTATATGGCTCTGCATAAAATGCACAAATGTTTCTGAAAACCTCTTAGCAAACACTGCTACCCCCTTACATGCAACATGGACTAAACCAACTATAGATCTAGAGGCATTTTAAAGCACTAAAACCAGACTTGAGCTTGAGACTTAAAGCCTCCTTTCTCAGAGCAAGGATGCCCTTGCAGTTATGTTTAAGTTCCTTTTTTTGTACACCAACCATAACTTGGATTGAGGAATAGTTTAGTTTTCACAGTTTCTGGCTTCTCTACAGAGCTTACCTAAAATGGTGACAATTTGTGCAAGCCTTGATCATGTTTTTGTGGCCACAGATGCATTTCACACAGAGGGTCACCCAGCAATAATGGACCACTAGAGATGGACCAGACCTGGAGCCTTTTGATTGAACCTTTCCATATTTCAGTTGGTTGGATTCAAATGCAATCTAATTAACAAAACATCCCTGTTTTTTTGCCAAATCAAAACTTTAACCAGATCTCTTCCTCTTTTCCTGGAGACAGAATGGGAAACTCTTATTTAAACTCTCCCAGTAATCCAGCATCTGGGTAAAATGTTTCCAAGGTGCAAACTACCCCAAGTTTGGTTCTGCTAATGAGGACTTAGCATTGCCAACTTACGATTAAACACTCCTTGCATGTCCTGCTTTATGTACCCTTATGCAACAAAAATCAAATTATTCCCCAAGTGACAGGAATTCCATGACTATTACTTCCTAATTTAGTAAGCCTTTCAAAACTTCCTTAGTCCTTTAGACTCACAAAGCCTATTGGAAGCCATTGGGATTTGTGCTTCTAAGTTATTAAGCAGAACTTTGAGAAGTCCTATCCTGATAGCGCCCAGGACCATGCTAAGTACCACTGGACATGTCGCATAGGCCTAGCTCCAGCGTGTAGCTTAGCTGCAGCCTCAGGAAACCAGGGCTGTTACCAGAGAAGTTTCTGAGCCCTTTGCTATGCTCTACCAAGTGGCTCAACATCTCTGGTAGGGTGCTAGCACATCAGCATTCAGAGTCAGCGAAGTGGGTAGCCTCGGCAATTGCAACGTACAGTCATTTTTCTGGCTGAAGTCAGACAGCATTACCATAGGTAGCAAAGGAGTTTGGCCCTGACTCTTCCTAGAGTTCAGCCAACTGACCCTCAGGGAGCACACTTCCGGGGAGTAAGCCTCATTTTTCTCCTAGAGAAAGATACATAATGAGGCTATTAGTATTTTCAGCAAGACCTCCTCCCTTCCTCCCTCCTTCTCACTTCTGTGTTTTTAACCTGTTCTGTCTTGTCTTTTAGCTCGTAAGTTCATTGGGAAAGGGCCTGTCTTCATGGTGAGTAAAAGTACCCGAGCACAATGGTACCCCAGCCTGGTTGAGGCTCCTAGATACTACTGCAATATCAACATTACTTCATCATCATCATCATCATCACCGTGAGCACAAATTTTTAATGGGCACAAATAGCACCTGCAATAGCCAGTAGCTGTTTTTGGAAATGAGGCTATTGCAGGTGGAGGCAGGATAACACCACATCCCAGATGGAGTCATGCCACTGAAGCCTTTTTTTCACCTATGCAGCGAGCCCGCTTTCTCTTTTGCTGGTAACATCCTATATGCTGCTCTACTCCATGCTGTGTGACAGATAAAACATGCGGCCCTAAGTGCAAAGCCCTCAGATAATGATTTCTAGGGTCAAATAAATCCTGCCCTTTTATTCTCCAGTGGGCAGCTCCCCTTGACAGCTATAGGAACCACATATCCAAGAGTTTGGTTGACAGACAGAACAAACCACTCGGTGTAGGTTCTGCAAAAGAACAAAATGTGACACTGGGTATTAAGAGCTGTTGGTAACAATTTTAAAGTGTCATCATTAGTGTTCTTTCCCAAGTGTCTCTCTCAACATTCACCATTGTGGTGCCTTACATTGATTTCACTTGAAGAGATAAGACTATTTTTTGGCTAATGGCCATCTTAACTGTTGACAGAGTCCTACAGTTCGCATTGAACTGCTGGATTCTTCCATCAGAATAAAGGGTCCTTTTCAGTTTATAGGCACAAGTACATGAATAAAGGGCATATTTCATGCGTGATGTCTAAATATATCAATCAGATAACTGGAACTGGTGTGCGTGTGGTGAAATTTCTGACGTAACCTCACATAAAGAATAAAGGAGCTTTCATAATCTCATACATGGGATGTCAGTGGTGCACTAACAAATGCTTCAGTAAGAACTTGCTAAAACAAATGGAGCCAGCATTTTCAAATGTTTGGGAATCTCCATGATCACAAGAGTAAAATGGCATACGTGATTGGGGGAAAAGTATCCCAGCTCCCAGACTATTAAAAAGAGAAACAAGAAAATGCTAACCAACCACTCAGAAATAATGCTGATGTTCCACTGGACAAAGCAAAGTTCATTCATGCCGCTCCTCCTCTTTGTTGCTGTTGTGTTCTTGTTTGTTACAAGCCTGGCCAAAATGAGCATGCCAAGGTTTGAAAGCTGTGATAAGCCTCGTGCCAATGGCCCTTTGTGTTACCAACACAGAAGTGACTTGCTGACGCCTGCCAAGATTAAGACTCTCCTATGTTCAGTTTACCTGTAATATGAAGACTGACTCTTCAATTTTGTCTTTGGGGCCCAGAGAACATACTGTAATTGCAATGCACTGTGGCATGCATTGCACACGCTCCGTGTTACATACAAACCGACTGGCAATGGGCACAAGCTGCACCATTTGGACCTGGATCTGCATTGGGGCACCTCAGTCTGATGGTTTTGCATTTAGGCTTATCTGAACAAAACACTGCCTTAAACTTAAATGAAAATCTTATTTGAAACAAAAGAAGAAAAATTAAATTTAGGCAGAAATTCCTTCATTAGAAATTCCTCTGCTCTGCACCCAGATATTTTGGCATTTGCAAGTGTGCTAAATACCACCACGCACTGTTTGGACATCCCGGCAATACCTAAACTACCTTCTGTGTAGGCACAATCTGATGGACTAATACCATTTCATCTTCAATCCAGGAGAATGTCTTTGTCTTTGCAAATGAAAGGCAGACTCTTCAGATTGCTTTAATGCTAATGTTTCCTATTTATCACAGGTATTTTTAAAGTGCCTATCACTCTGGTATCTAAATGTCCGTTCTTTGCTGATGAAATGTTCTTTGATTTTTATGAAGTAATGTCCTAGCAAAAACTGCAGTTTTCATTTTAAAACGGGGGCAGGAAATTATTTTGGGCAGAGGGCTGCTTACTGAGTTTTGGCAAGCCATTGAGGACCACATGACAGGCAGCACAGGGCAGATGAATATTAATTTTCTAAATTTTTTAGGGGCCCCGTGGGCCGGATAGAATGGCCTGGTGGGCTGCATCTTGCTCCTGGGCCGCATTTTGCCCACCCCTGTTTTAAAATGTACTGAAAGCATTGGTATAACAAAGGAGGAAACATCTCTCCAGGAATCACGTGCAAAATCTATCTGGTCTACAGCTAGGATCTATCACAACAGTTCTCAAACTTGGTCTTGGACCACTGGTGGTCCATGAAATATTTGCTAGTGATCTACAGAGATCTGGCTGGTCACATGGCAGCTGTCTTCCTTGTTTCCAGCCCCTTAAATTGCACAAACAGTACAGCTACAAATACACACAACACTTTCCTAATATGACTTTTCCATGCGAGCAATTACTGTAGTGCCATCAGGAATTTTCAGAGAGGTGGGCTATACAGTTGCAAATCTTCCTGGGGTGTCTGGAAGACAATTATTCTATTAAGATGTGATCTAGTTGAAAATATTTGGGAATTTCTGGTCTGTTAGGTTGAATGGAGGAGTCACTTTTGAGTAGATTGTTATTAATGCACAAGGCAGCATTAGTCTTATTACTGGAGTGTGCAGCAAAATCTTTTAATCTGTTTCCTGCTGAATGAATCATTTTGGACAGTGCAGTGCCAGGAGGTAGTGGTACACCAGATACAATATTGCTGCCACACGTCGGGCTGCATTCTGACAGCGTGCCACAGGCAGCAGAGGTAGGTGTAGGATCCCTTAGCATCCTCCATGTTAAACTGACAGAGTGGAGACTTCGACCCTTGAAAACATCTTTGCTGGCACCTTGCCCTTGGTGCTGGGATAAACTGACATTTCAGCCTCAGTAAAGGCACTGGGATAGGTCTGGCATGCAGATAAAAGGGCAGGCAATTAAGGGACAAGTAGTGCAAGAGTTAATTTTCCAGTCATTAACATAATATATGCTTGCTGCCTATTTCATTAACAAAGATAGGCCTGAACTACAGGGGTGAGAAACACCTCAGCTGCAGGACTGAGAAAGCTGCATCTAAATACCACCTCACTTGTGGAGAGCATTTCTATGACTTAAGCACAGATTCGAGGGGGAGTGGAAGCTGATGAAATCTACCTTTTCCTGGCCCCTTATCCTGTAAAGTTTCTAATCCTGGCCCAAAACGTACAGAAACCATCCGCCGATTGTGTTGGATTTGGATCAGGTCTTTATACCCACTCACCAAAGTATACCTTATCTCATCAAACATCACCTTCGAATCTGTCCCAGGTTTGATCAACTGTGCTGCAGAGAATGCCGTTTCTAGTCAAAGACCTTGCATATAAAGATGTAGCTTGTGCCTGCCTAGTATGGTATTTATAATCATACTCCAGGATGAAATCTTGGAAGTAGGGTCTATATAAGTATATAAATATAATGAAAGGCCTTTAATAACTGCAAGTTTTTGTGCTGAAAGTTTTAATTAGAACACTGCTGCCCTTAGTGTGTGTGTGTGTGTGTGTGTG
>NW_017728991.1:5324290-5342213 GCF_001723915.1 Gavialis gangeticus | reverse complement strand
TGTGTGTGTGTGTGTGTGTGTGTGTGTGTGTGTGTGTGTGTGTGTGTGTGTGGCATACATCACCATATTTCAGTACATGGATTCAAGTATATATGGAGCTTCAAAAGACCAATATAGAATTGACATCCTATATGCAAATGATATTGCAATCATGTCATTTCATCTGGTTCTGTAGTACAGAACAGCATGATCAAAAAGGACTCTGCCCACTTCAAAGAGAAATGTTAACAGTTATGCTGAGCTAATAGTATTACTGATAAGAATATGAACTTCATTATTCCATTCTGGTTCACATTTTCATATCTAAGTTCTGTTTATTTAAGGTAAACACCCTAGAATTATGTTTTTAAAATAAAAGACACTTGCAATTTTGTTTTCAGGGATACATGTTCATTAGAGATAAGGCGATTAAAAAAATCATTTTACAGTGCTAATTGTAAGAGGAAAACAATGAGCTCCCCATGAACAATGCACAAATAATGTGGCGCGCAACCCTCTATCACCAAAGTTCAGTAATTGCTTTTTTGATAATGTGTGTTCACCTTATTATTATTATTATTATTATTTTTTTTTTTTTTACTTCTAGAAATTTAGTTTGCAGACAATGGAGTGGAAACTCTCTCTCCCTGAATGTTTTAGACAAATAATGCACTCTCAATTGAAAGCAATGGAAGAATCTTTGCTGCCTTGTGGGTATTCTATTTTTTAATCTACCAATAAGTTTAGTTTTTCTTTCATTTTTTTTTTAGTTTTACATAAAGTAATTCCAAACTGTAAGCCACAACTGACCTAACTACTTATTAAAAATGCTAATATGCTTTTGTGCTTTGATGTCTGGTGAACAATAAAAGGGAGAGAGTTACTCTGGGACACTGTAATCCTTTATTTGTCACTAAGTTATGACACCCAGCAGAGCTGTGTGACAGTCCAAATCAATCATCCCCTGTGCACTGCAGGCCTTTTCTGCCTCCTGCAGAGTCTATGCAGTTTAATTAGCTTTTTTTCACACTAGCATAATGTACATCTGCAGCTTCAGCAAGAAAAAGAAATGGAGGATAGTTCACTGGGATATGGAGCCTTAAAAAAAAGTTCATATAAAAAAAAAGTCTGAAAGAAGAAACATCACAACCCTTTGTAGTTTACTTCAGAGGAGTTTGCGGTGGAAATCTACAGGACCGGGCACTCTATATTGTTAAATGTAGATTTTTTTCTAAAGTAATAAAGGCCTTTTCAGCTAAAATATCAGATAGCATTTAAATCCTTTTTCTTTTCTAATGGTTTATATCTTTTATACCTTTTTTTGCAGTTGATCATGCCATAGCTCATTATCTTTTCTCCTTCCTCTCCCTGCCACCAGATTTCCTCCATTAAAAATAAAGAAGATACAATAGACTTCCCAAACTGATATTTTCTGATTGTAAATGATTAGCCAGATCCTCAGCTGGTGTCAATCAGCATAGTCACATGCAAGTCATTTACATGTTGAAGTCCATGAAGCGATACTGATTTCCCTTAGTGGATAGGCTGGGTCTAGGATCTCTTAATTTTACCATTCATTTGCAGCAGAGGATCTCTCATAAGCAAGCCCCCCTCCGCAAGCCGCTGAAATACAATCCCACAGTGCTGCGGTCTAGAAGAATGTGTGTCGCTTAAGTGTGTGTGGGATCAACTCAGTTTTCAGCATCAGATGCCAGAAAGTGTCATAGGACAGAGAGCCTTCAGACAAATGACACGGTGTCATCCTGGGAAAACATTTCTGGCCCTGATACACCAGTCCACCGCACAGTCTAGCAGTTACGTGGGACTTTGGGAGACTGGAGCTCTATTAGGCACGGGCAGACTGCAGCTAGCATGTAAGAACCTGCTAATCTGAGGATACAAAGTCAAGCTGGTTATTTTTGTATTTGCTTTTTCTTGCCGGTTATGTAATCAGAGCAAGCTGCAGTTTTAAGGCATGCATTATCACCTCCTTAGCCTGTCCCTCTGACTCTGACCACGAAGGAGTCACCTGCAGCACACAACGGCTCCATTATTCAGATGATAGATTGCATTACTGGAGACTTGTTACTCTTAATAATCTTCCTATAAAGAAATATGTCTGAGAAGATGACAGGGTGAGTTCAAAGGGGAGCATTTGGTAATAGGAGCCACTTTTCCTTCAGTTTTGAAGCGAGGCAGGGGTGAGACAGAGTCATGGGCGTGCCGTGTAATTTATCCATTACAAATAATTTTAAGTTACCAGTTCCTTTTTAAGGTTAGAAAGAAGAATGTACAATCCATGGGGTTATGGAGCCACTGGTTTTTCAGCAGAATGCTGCACTGAATTCAATATGGAAATCTGCTTAAAAATGGATGGTGTAACATGGCCCCATGTGCACTGTTATCCACCCCAAAGATACATCTGACTTGATCAACGTTCAGGACTAAAATAACGTAACTGTGATGCTCAGCCCTACTCATTAATCTAAGGACACTCTACCGTCGCCATTACGCAAGTGTAGCACTTTATTTTTTAAAGCACCACTTTATTTTTTTCATGTAAAATTCTTTACTCTCACGTGGCTATTGTATGTATGCCCCAGTCTGGATAGGAATAAAGTAGAAAAGTATGTCCTGTACAGTTTAGACCCAAAAACAATAAGTAGCACATGCACAGTGCTCTTTAGGTTTCAATTTATTCAAGCAGCTGATAACTACTATGGCATTTACTAAAGTGCTAATGATTAGCCTAATGTAGATCTTAGTAAACTAAAGGGAAAATGTTACCATAGACCTGAGCAAATGTTGGCCAATGCCAACTGTCTTTGAAAAAATCTCCTCCTGTAAATACCAGGGACATTTTCATCAATGCATTTTTTATTTCCATCTAAAACTTACAATTTGTCAAAAAGAAAAATGTTAGCAGGGAAGGTTTTGTTTCAGCAGATTTTCTCACTTCAAATAATTATGAAACCCCCAAATGTGTTCCTTTTTTGGTTCCAAGTGACTATACATCTAGAAATGTAAAGTTACAGGTAAAAATACTAAAAAATAAAAGGTCAAAATGAAAAATGTCAGAATGATTAAGATCTGATGACTTGATCTGAATTTTGGATGAAGAAATTCATAGAAAGGGAGAGTCATTTCCCACTCAAACCCAATAAATACCAGATTTTGATAGAGAGATTGACAGTGAGATGACTGGTGCTGAAACACTGACCCTAATTAAGAGATGGAGACATTGCAAAACAGAAGCTAAGGCTGGGATTTTTTAAGGATCCTAAAAGAATTCCCTCAGAAAAGCCCCCAGATGTTGGCAGAGCTGCAAGCAGATTTCAGACTGGCTCGACTTTTATTCTGCTCCTTCTCTACCAACAGAACATGAACCCTAATATCTTTTTATGATATTGTGTATGGAGAGAACCACTGAAGACTAAAAGAAATACGTGATTAGTGAACAAATAACAATCCAGAAATGATGTTTTTCATTGATAAATCCTAACACGCTACAGCTGATTTACAAAACAAAGAGACAGGTGAAATACTGTTAGATTAAAAATAGTGGATTTTTTGTGGGTGTGAAGTAGTGCAAAAATATTGAAAAAATATGCAGATAGCCCCAGATCCCAAAACACGCTGGAAGAAATCCTGGCTTCGCTGAAATAAATGGGAAAATTCCCATTGGCTGCAGTGGGTATCAAGGATTTTAATTTGGTGCCTTGCCATGGGACTATCATAGGTAAATCTGCTACTCATTCAGGACTTGGGTGGTGTTGCTGGTGAAGATGAATGCACCTGTAATGGTTCTAGGTTTTGGTCTGAATCCTATGGGGCCAAAAGAGAAGAGGTCCATGGATAACATCAGCACTGACAATGCACAGGCCTAATGCTGAACCCAGTTTGGATTCAGAAAAGTACCTAAGCACGTGAAGTCAATGGAAACTAATAAGCGATGCAAGTTTGGCATGGGCTTACCTACATTACTGAATCATTTTGGCACAAGAGAGAATTGCACTTTTGAGAAGAAAAGAGTGCTGTCCCACACGGGAGTGTCATGTCACTGGGGATGCACGGCGGGGTGCATCTCCGGGAGCTCAATCAAAGAACATCTAAACAAAGGTGGGGCTCTTCTAGTAGCTGCTGAGGAAACCAGAGCTGATCTTTTTGTTTTTTAAATCTCCCTCCTTGGTGGTGCAGCAGCGTTGATGATCCAGCCCTCAAGGCAGATGCCATGACAGGTAGTGCAGGAAGTTGAGCAATGTCCCCTGATCAAATTAAAAGAAAACAGGTAAGATGAAACAAACTCATTCTTTCCTCTCTCACATACTCATTTTTATAGTGCAAATGTTTTCTGGATGAGTGGAAATAATAAGCCTAGTTACGAGCAAGAGACATATGAGACCAGGAAACGATTTTTTTCTTTTAATTCAGCAAATTATACATTAAGGAAGATGGGGGCCAAAGTAAATAAAAATAAAACTGGTTTGTGATCTGACTTCCTTCCTAGCAAAGGGAAAACCCTGGTTACTGGAGACGAGCAATGTACAAATTTGGGTCGTTATGGAACAGGGGCACTTGGGACAGTAACCTTTCTTGTCTCTTTAGAGCAGGAGGAGTACAAGTCATGGAGTTATACTCCATGTACAAGTACAAGAGTAATTAAGTCTTTTCTTGCTTTCTCTGGAAAGCAAGGAGAAGAGTGAAATGAGAATAAGCTGGAGTGTTTACTCATCCCCCACCCAAGGACACCCAAGACTGAGGCCTCTTTGTGTTACTCAGACAAAAGGCCAACAAAGATTTGGTCTCGGGGTCTGGGTGGCAGCCTCAGAGAAACCCCAGACCCGCTGATCAAACCAGGACCCAGAGGAGGGGTTCTGCCCTACCTCTGATGGAAGCCTTTTATATTCTTCGACTTGCTGACACTTGAAAGACATCAGGAAAGGTAGGAGGGTGCTTCTGCAAAGACTTCTATCAATGCAGAGGCCCATCTTCAAAGCTTTGATTTTACCAGGTGCTGGCACCCCTTCTGAGAGCTATTATTGCTTGGGGGGATCCCGTCTTGAAAGACCTTCACATCACAGAAGGGGAAGCTCCGCTTTGAAGATTCGCACCAGAGATGGGCCAAACCTCCTATTTGCATTTCATTTTTTGGCTGGATGAAGTTTGCTCATTGCAAAATGTTTGGTTGGTGCCAATCTCTGCTAAGAGGATGAGGCAGTGCGATTGCGCGCACGGTTCGGTGGTCACTGGTGAAAGGTACATTCGACTGAGAGAGCAACTGTCAGTTAAGGGAGGCGTGACGAGTGAATTAGGGTTACGTGTATCCAAATGCAGTGCTGGTTTGTTCTGTCATGCTGTAGCAAGCTGGGTTAATGCTAAGTGGAGGGGAACACTTCCAGCGGTTGCACTTGGCAGGAAGCTTGACTTCTGTACTGAAACGCTCAGCAGTGCTTCAGATGAGGCTGCTGTTTTTTCAGGTCACCTTGCTTTGACTACTTTTGCTTTTGACCCGCTGGTTCAGTGGCTCCCTGGATTATGGCAGTGATGATCTTTCCTTAGGATAATAACCCTTCAAACATGGTGTACCCAGTATAAAGGCAGCACTGGGGCTATTTCATCTGAGGCAGCAAGATAGATTAGTCCCTTTCTTTTCTTTTTCCTTCCCCCTCCATTTTACATCTATATCCATGCGCAAATCCCTCTGATTTCTTAAATGCCCATAGACTTTAGTGCAATGGTGATATGGCTAAAGCGGTCAGGACTCTGGGTTTCTGGTTCTGATTTGCTGGTTGGCTTTGTGATGTGCCCATCGTATCCTCTCCTTCCACTGGACATGAACACAATGCTGCTTATTTTGCAATGGTATGTCAGGTTCTGTGTATTAATGCCTGTAAAGGAGTTTGGAGACCACTGGCTGAAAGGTAGAAGAGAAAAATTAAAGTCTAATGGCCTTCAAATTTAGGAGCAGTAGCTTATGGTTCTTCAGTACAAAATGTAGAAGCATCCTTCCCACCGGGTGAAGCACTAAGCCCTCTGCATCACTTAAGGCTCGCACCGCTTTTGTATTGGGAGCTCTGCTACCAGTGTCCTGTGCACTGTCCATGCTGCAGAAAAGGTGTCTGCAGACAGACTGGGAGGGGGCCAGCGCAGCTCTACCGGGCATCCTGGCTTGCATGCAACTGCTATTCCAACCTGTGGGATTTCTCTTCTCCAGGACACGGTGCTGGACCAAGTGGCTGAAGTGCATTCCATTTTGGTGAAAGCTTTCACAGAGCTTAAGTGCCCTGCTCCTATCTCAAGAGTTCAGGAAGGGAGGTTGGGTAGCAAATGAGATGCATGGGGACACGTGGATTTATGTGCAATCTCCAGTGTGCCGACGAACCCCTGAACAACATGCTCCCTTTACTCAGACCTCAGGAGGAACTCAGCACTGCAAAGCAGGTCTGCTTGTTGTCTTTCCTCCTGGTGCTTCCGTGCGCAACTCTGCCTTGCACGGTGCAGCAGCCAACCGATTTGTGGCCTCTTCCTGTTCACAATGAAGTCAAAGGCGACATTGCCTTTGACTGCAGTGGGTGTAGGACTGGGCTACAGGCGGGATCCAAATAATAAACAGCTTACAACAGAAACTCTTTCTCCCTATTGCACGCATGGTAATCAAAGCCCTCAGTACAAAGACCCTGAGCGTGGCCCTGCTGATCGGAGGTTTTACCTTGCAGTTCTAAGAGTGCAGGTCTATTGCTTCTTTGTTTAAATGCTAGTCTATTTTTTGACTCAAATGCACCCACTTCCCAGTCGCGACGGCAGCAGCGCAAATCGTGCATCACTCTAATGAGCGTCCCTTCAATAACCATTGCCCTGATTTTTGATACCTGGAGAGAAGATGCACAAGCTAGGGAAGAATTTATCAAAAACACGCCACAGACTAGACATCAAGGGAGCCTCAAAGGGACAGTGAACTAGAACAAAGAACAAAAACATTTACAGAAGTGCTACCCTGAAAAAGAAAAAACTGTACTAACAACAGTAACAAGGTCAGCTCTAAAAGCCAGAATTAAAAGGCACTGCTGGGGAAGAGAAGCTGTCGCAAAAAAAGCACCGAGAACTAAGAACACAGCTTGCCAATCAGATCCTTATAGATTCCCCTTGATATCTTCCAGCTAACAGCCTTTCCTGCAGGAGGAGGAAAAAGTTGAAGCAGCTGGTTCTGGGAAGGTGAGCTAGAAACATTACAAGCGATTCACCAGCGTTCATGGGTTTAAACATGAAAAGTAAGACTCTGAATTAGTGGGATTGCTTGAAGGAGATAGGGCTCTGCTTTGAGGGGTGGTTTTTCAGCAGAGCTAGAAAACGGAGCGTTTTGGGAGCAGGAGCGGCCCCTGCATGAAAACCTGCATCTCAGAAACTCTCACCCTTTTTTAGATCTAGTTCTGGAGCGGGACACACGTTAGCGAACGATCTCACCTGATCACACACTTGAAGTGCTCCACCCACTTGAAATCCAGGGAGAGACAGCAATAAAATCAGTGTAAAGAGATGAAGAAGCAGCCCTGAGTTTTAGCACAGTAGGTGTTACAATCAGGGCTGCCTGAAATGTTCCTCTTGCAAATGTTTCTCAGTGGCAAAGCAGGTTTTCAACAAAACAAAAATGATGGGTGAAATAATTCAGCTTTCTGTCCCAAAATATTGACTTTTCCTCCAGTTCCTCAGAATGGAAAAGCTCTCAGTTTTGGAGCAACCACTAAACAATGGTTTGCACAGAAACATTGCTTCATTGTCTCCTGCACCTCCTGCTCCTCTCCTTCTGTGTTACCCAGGTTCCCCAACAAGGCTGCATCTCTCAGGAGCCACGAGAGTCAGGGACTCCAACGATCGCTTGCAGCAGCTTAGCAAAAGGAAAGGCCGTGGGCATCATCATGGCAGATACGGTCCATCCTACAGGAGGGGAATGCAGCATGCAAGTATGACTCCCGTGGGGCACTGGGGCAGCATTTCCCACTAGAAGTTGGTGGGTTTGGACTGAAAGTTCTCAATGTTCAACCTTTTTCTGATAACAACAACAACAACAACATCTAAATGTTGATGAAGACTAATTGTTTTTGCCTCCGTTGTTACTCCCCATGTTCCAACCAGCCTTCATTATAGTGCTAATTATTCTTGGCACAGAAGAAACCTGAACTAAGCAAGCCTCATAACGTGCTGGGGGGGCACCATCTTTTATTTCTGAAGAGAGAAGCCTGGCAGGGTTTTGCCCAAGGCCACACATCTTGTTTGTGGTAGAGGAAGGAGAAGAACTAGGAAGTTCTTGGCTCCGCGGCTTGGGACAGCCTGTCCCCCTGCTCTGCCTCCCCATCCTAATGTGAGCCTGGTGCTGATACATGTTTGTTTAAACGCATACATGCATCCATTCAAAAAAAGAGCGTCTGCTCCATGCTGACCAAGAACAGCCATAAAAGAGACCACATCTGTAATCCTGTTGTCACCAAAATCAACAATGACCCGACAGTCAACAGAAACCATGCAGAAGATCTCCCTTCTTGTTCCATTGTCACCAAGCTCAATGATTCTGCAGCATATCTGGGATATCAGGAAATCAACATTATTTGGGACCTACAGGATGGAGCAACTTCAAATTAGAGAAGACTTTCTAGAAAACATATTGCCAGATGCCTATTCTTTTTTATATGTGAGTGGGGCTCTAGCTCAGGGGCCTTTCTGCTCTGTTGCACCTGCATCGTGACATGTGGAGCCTCACCCTTCCACACTTCATTGAATACTTAGTCCTTATGCCTTGGGCTATTCAAATGAATTCAGTGGGTCTCTCCTCCAAAGTAAGAACACCACCTATGAGTACATCTTGCAGAATCAGCCCCTACAATTTCATTTTAAGGCAGATACCGGGGGTTTTGTTTTGTATTTTTTTTTGTCCTTTGCCTGCAAAGCTATGCTTGTTAGTGAAAATGAAAAGACTTTTGATATCTAAAGCCAATGTTAGAATGAGCTTTTCCCCCATGAGAGCACCTGGTTCTCATGTTTAATGAGTAAACAGAGGGAAACAGAGGCTTGAAGAATGATTGTTCCCAACATCATTACTTCTGAACCCGACATTAAAGAGAAGTAAAAGACAACAGCACAGCAGTTCTTTGTTTTTTCACCACTCTTCCGAAAATATATCTTTAATGAGAGGCATTTGAAGTCTAACATGGGGCCGTTCTCCTAGATTATAATTGATAAATCTTCCAAAGTGGTATGGGGAAAAGATTGTGTAATAATTACTTGTTTCTTTTGAGGAAATAAATAAAATATGAAAAATGTAATTACTAGCTAACAAAACGCAGAGAACTGGTTTCCTGCCGCTCCACCGACCAGAGTGTGCAAAGTGCTGGGATTTCAAAAGTCTCTCTCAGTTCGGCATGACATGCAACAAGGTTATTGCTCTTGTTCATTTTCCAAGTGCCAAGTTTTCCAGTCAGACTCATCGGTTTGTTTGAAGTTCTTGCATTTATCTATGTGCCATAATTAATTTTTCCTTAAAAAGAAACAAATTGCTATTCCTGTAGGGTGGGGGGGAGAGGGGAGATGTTGAGTGGATTTGCTTTGGAAGAAGGGAGTGTTTCTTTCAGCCATTAGAGCAGAAGAACAGGAGTCGGGACTGCCGGCTTCGCAGGGCGGATTGATGCAATGTCGGGGATGCGGGGCACGACTCCCCCTGCAAGATGTGGCTTAAGTGCTGGGTGCAGCCATGTATACAGCTTATGTTTCAGTGTCACTTGGTTTGAGCTATAAGGATTGAGCTGCGGGGATTGAGAAGCAGAGTCCTTGAGGATTTCTGCCTCTTTTATTGTGGCCTAACTGTAATCATCTGTTCCTTCCTACCAAAGCTTTTCTCCATTTACACAGGAATGTGCCATTCACTATTGGCAGTGTTCCCCGCCACCAGGAACTCCAGGTCTGGACTCAGTCCAGAGACAAAGTGACTGTTGAGAGGGGCATTTTGTCTCCAAATTTTGTGATAAAATCATATGACAAGCCTTCCTCTTAAAACTGCCTATGGCAAAGCTTTGCTAATATGGTTTTCAGTTCCTTCTAGATGAATCTATAGCAATAGCTTAGAGAACTGATCTCCGACCAAAATAAACTCCCCCTCTCTCTAGTCACCATAGCTTGAAAAAAAGCCCATCAGATTTCCCCCTGTATCTGTGCATGTCCTTGGTATAATAATCAGGGTTTGAAATACGGGGTGCTCGGGAAGGCTGAGCCCCTCTCCCCGTCAGAGATGAGAGCGCTCCATGAGAGAAGAGCCCTCCGTAAGAGATGAGAGCCCTCCATAAAAGAGAAGAACCCTCCCATAAGAGAGAAGAGCCCCCCGCATAGGAGATGAGAGCCCTCCATGAGAGAGAAGAGCCCCCCCATAGGAGAAAAGAGCCCTCCATAAGAGAAAAGAGCCTCCCCAAAGGAGATGAGAGCCCTCCATGAGAAAGAAGGGTCCCCCCATAAAAGATGAGAGCTCTCCATGAGAGAGAAGAGCCCCCCCATAGGAGACGAGAGCCCTCCATGAGAGAGAAGAGCCCCCCCATAGGAGACGAGAGCCCTCCATGAGAGAGAAGAGCCCCCCATAGGAGATGAGAGCCCTCCATGAGAGAGAAGAGCCCCCCTTAGGAGACGAGAGCCCTCCATGAGAGAGAAGAGCCCCCCCATAGGCGATGAGAGCCCTTCATAAGAGAGAAGAGCCCTCCATAAGACAGAAGAGCCCTCCCATAAGAGACGAGAGCCCCCCATAAGATTCAAGAGCGCTCCATAAGAAACAAGAGCCCTCCATAAGAGAGAAGAGTCCTTCCAGTTTCCAGCTGCCACCACCGCAGACCCCCTGCTCACCAAGAGTCAGAGTGTAATTCAAACCCTGGTAATAATGATCTGGTCAGGATTTCCTTGCCAGTTAAGTACCTGCTGGTTTAAGGATTTTCAGCTTTGCCTGAGACTCGACACCTTCCCTTGGTTCTTTTACTATGATTGCTTGAGACTGTCGTCACGAGCGCCCACCAAACAGCAGCAGTACAGAAGAGATGAAGCAAAGTGGAGGTCTAAATAGTGTGTTATATTTCCTACGGTGCATAGCCCAGGAGAGCTCAAAGGTAAATTTACACCACCGTTGTATCTCCTAAATTTTGGGCAACCTGGCAACCCACCTGGTTCAGGCAAAGAAAAGAAGAGCAAGCTCTGCAGGGAGCTCCGCAGGGTAGTAGTTGCAGCCGCTGGCTGTCACTCCTTACTTCCTCTGATGCACCATCTTTGCAGCCATGGGCCACCTGTAGGCATGCACCTGTGGTGCGGTTGTTATGGGGCATGGTGGTGCTGGTATATTGGGCTCTTACGTGGTCACCTCTGTGCTGTCCAGGAAGGCTTCTGTGATGAAAGAAGTCCTGGCTGGGCAACCCCCAAGGCTGCACTGGAGGTAGCCCAAAAAGGCTGCCCCATGGCTCAGAGAGAGAACTATCTTCCCTTGCATACACACTTCATTCAACATGGAGCCTCTTTGCTCTGGCTCTTCCCTTACTAAGTCCAGGCAAGTTCATTTGAACCAGGAGAAACCAAACAAATAGGGAAAAGTGCAACCCTTTTGTGGGGCTAAAGTCACCGGTTGTCTAGGTTCCCTTTGCCTCCTGATAAGGCTTGGATCACGCCTCTTTCCTGCTTGGTCTCAGGTGGGCCACATACGCACCATCTCTGTCATTAATTACTAGAATTTTTTTCTTGCTTTCAGTTATTATTATTTTACTTTGCAGCTGGTTCATGTACTAGATTCCTGGCTCTCAAAGAACAGTCAAACATGCATGGCAATACATTCCTGATCAGGCTGTGCTTTCTCGTGTTTTTCTCTTCTAACTATTCCTTAGAACAACAGCATACAAAATTAATGGATTGAGAGGACTTCCAGCCAATTCTCCCTGGCTTAATTTTGTAAATTCTTATTATAAATGTTTTATGCTTTTTTTAAATCTTTCCTTAAAATAATAATCTGAATTTTTCATGTACAACTAAGACCTTCAGCAAACTTTAGCTTGTGTGTGTTCACTGTTTGTTCCTTTGCATCACAAAGCAACAACAACAGTAATAATAGCAATAATAACAAAATGGATTTGGATTACCTCAAGCAGTTTTGTCAACTGTACCGTAGTGTGTATTTACTGATGTTACTCTTATGCCTTTCTCTACTGCACCTTTAAATCTTTGATTTCAGAAATAGGTAGTTATTTGTATTCAGATCAAAAGAGGTTGTCTAAGGACACCCACAAGCTATGACTTCACCGGGAGTTTACATTTTTCATGACAGTTTACTAACATGTGGTAAAATCCTAATGGAGATGAGGCCATTTGTTAGTAGGCTAGACTCAAAAGCAAGAAAGAGAGGTGGTTTTTGGTTTGGCTCTGGGGCCTGCTGAAATCAGTGGAGGGGCATCTGTTTGCAGTAGGTCTGGATACACCCTAGAAAAACCTTTCAGTAAAGAAACACGAAATATTTCCTCTCTTCCTTCTCCCAACACACAGGATGTTTCAACAAGAACAATTATTGCACAACTACCGTGTAGTATTTGCTAAATGAACATCCTAAGAATGATATACTACTGATACCTCCTTCCACTCTACAACCAATACCAATAGAAAAGACAAAGAGGAAAATAACAAAAACACATGATTAAAAAAAAAAACATTCCCAGAAGTCCACTGGGGATTTCACTATTGCTATTGACTGTACAAGGAAAATAGTCAGACATGATGATGGGCATTTATACATGTGCTCCAGGAGTGGGGGCTGCTTTAACTAGAGCAGCTCTGAGGGTGCCTATACATGTGCATCAAGGCTACCCCAACGGGTTGTAATTACAATGTCATGGAGCAGACTCAATTAACTGAGGCTGCTGGAGCGTGGTAATTACCGTGCTTCAGCACACTCCAGTGTCATGTGTATCAGCATCCCTGCACTGAAAAATGGCAGCAGGGGCGCTTTAACTAAAGCTCGTTCGATGAGCCCCCGCCACTATTTTTCAGCACAGGGATGCTGATACACATGATGCTCTGGGCACTTTAATTAGAACAGCTTTCAGAACCACTCAAAATAAAGTGCCCCCTCACCCCCACTCCCGAAGCATGTCTATAAACACCCTGAGAGCCACTCTAATTAAAGCGCCTGGAACATCTCATGTACCAGTACCCCCATGCTTCAAAATGGTAGTGATGGCGCTTTATCTAAAGCTCATCAGGGATGCTGATACACGAAATGTGGGAGGCTGCTGGAGCATGGTTATAGCCACATTCCAGCAGACTTGATTAATTGAGTCTGCTCTGATGTGCTTGAATTATAGCGTGTTGGAGCAGGCTCCCTGCTCATGTACAGGCACCCAATGGTGCTCAGTGGCAGTATAAACCTCAAAGAGGGAAAGATGGAGCAGACTGCCACAGGTGCTTTGCACACAGTCAAAAAAACATGTGTCAAAGCTAGATGTGCCACAGCCAAGCAGAAAACATGTTGTTTGGTTGATGTACGCACCCAGAATGCACCAAACTAAGACTGGGCTGCAAAGTCTTAGAAACATTAGACTATCCTCCTTTCCCCTCGACCCCCACCCCCAGAAGATGATCCTGTGCTCCACCTGACACAGGTCAGCTGCTGCCAAGCCACCACATTTCCAGACCTATGGGGAGCCCTGCAGGACAGATGGCATGGCTGGGGTGAGGCAGTTCATGCCAGTGCATGGAGTCACTCCACATCTGGGCCAGTGCACTAAATCGCATCGCAGACCCTGCAGGATCCAGCCTGCAGCTCTGTCCTGTGTCCCTCATCCAGCTTGAGGGGCTGGAAGGTCAAACATCAATGCATTAAATGAATGCTGTTCAATCTGACTACATCTTGCAAAATCCTGTCTTAAATGTGCATCTCTTTCAAGTTCCCAGGCATCTGATTTTTTGCCCATCCCTCTCTCTTGAGCATTTTTCTAGTATCTTCCACTAAATACCACAATGTTTAGCCTTTTTTGCCATCTAAACTCAATCCTACAGGCTCTGGTGCTCTGTTGTCAGCTAAATTCACCCTAGGCATTCACGAGTACAGATCCCTCTCATATTTTCCTTCCTGCTGTGTGCACTTATCCCTGCATTGTAAATGTACTTTCTTCACTAATACACGCCATCGGTTATTTTTAGGTATCAAAGGCATGTTTCTCAAGATCTTTCTTCATTAGTTCACTAATTCATTTTTTTGTCTTGATCCCAGTTGCCCCCTTTTCTTTACTGTCTTTTAACCTGGATGCTCAAAAAGTGTCAGCACAGTTTAACAGGGAGTTTGATAGCTTCTGGAGAAATACATTTCATATGTTCCTGTATCATTTTAAGCATGCTGCAGCAATTCATTCTCATGGCCCTGCATTAAGTTCTGTTTGCAAGTAGCCCGCAGTCCCTCCATTAAAGTGCAAATGAAATGGGTTAGTATCATTCTTTGGATTTCAAATAAACATTAAATACAAAACTGCAAAAAGAAATAGGCTTCCCAAGATGTGCAGACATTAAAAGTCTGGCCTCTTATGTCATTTTCATGATTAGCTTTCCCTTTAAGTTGATCAAGAAGTAGTGCAGAAACATATAACATGGTACTGGCAAATCTTTCCTCTCTGATGACTGAACTACTAATGGCAAGTGGCAGATAAGTGGCAGGCAGGGGTGTCTCTACAATGAGTGGATCCAAAAACCCAGATCCAAACAACTCTGAGCTCTCAGGGTTTCCAGGATTCAGGCCAAGCCCATTTTGAATTGCAACCCGTTCTTACATTTATGGAAAAAAAAGATCTTTAGCCCTCACTGACTCTCTCCCCTGATAATAGCTTCCTTTTCTCATTCCCACTTTCTGAGCACAAATAAGAGAACACTTATCCAGTAGTTACAGCAGGGGGTTGGAAATGGGAGGTCCTGTGTCCTACTCCTAGCTCACCCACCTACACCATCTTGGGCAAAACGTTGCGTTCCCTTCCCTTTTCCCCTCTGCAAAATGGGACAGTATTTCTTTACTTCTTACAGGTGCTAAGTTTTAATTCACATACGTTTGCTTTGAGGCTTGTGTGTAAAAGGTAGTGTAGAAAAGCAGGGTATTATTGTACAGTGTCTAATAATCTCCACACTTTCCTTTTCCCCGTTGCCAGGCATAGTTTAAGTTTGGGTTTCCTGAAAGATTATTTTGGGTTTCTTCTCCTAAAGAAGAAATGCAGGAAGCTCATAGAGCTGTGTAAACAAGAAGTATTATTAGGAGCCTTCGCTGGCTCTGACCTGGTCCCACTGATATCACAAGGAAAGTGGGGACATGACCTCCAGGGAGAGCTGCATGGGACAGTACGGTCATCTCCTTCTGGGTTTTTAAAAATACTTCTCAAAAGACCCAGACAGAGCTCCTCTCTCGAGACACCGACGGGTTGATCTACCTGTGGGAAAACTCTGCAGTGGGAGGAGAGCTGTAAAGTCCTAGAGAAAATTAGCCAGCTGAGGGACGATTTCTGTCACCCTTTCACATTTGAAACAATATCTTGACCTTCAAACTATCCTGTTGCTTGCGTGCTGACCCAGGGACTACTCATCTTGAGCACGGCAGATTACGGCAGACCTCCCTAGCCACACATTACAACACCCAGATTAACCTAGAGACTCCCTGTAACCTCTAAAATATATACAGCCAGGACACAGGGCCCACGGGTTTACACCAAAATAACTATGGCAAAATTTGGCCAGGAATACCCAGAAAGCCTTCTGAAGTGGTAGGACCCAACAGACCAACTCATGTTTCAAGTTCTTTCCTTGGAAGACAGACTTTTAATAACTACACTAGGTTAAGTTAAGCAAAGGATCATCATGCTTTTGTTACTCTTCCATGCAATCACTACTTTCTATTGCCTGCATTATGGTATTTTTTTGTTGATATCCTAAAAAAAAAAAGTGAGTTTATGCTAAGCAGAGTGTACTTGTCACCCCACCTCTGCCAATCACCAGATAAAAGGAGTCATTATTTTAAGACCCCTGCAGATGTCTGTCTGTCTTTTGTAATGAACTCGTGAGCAACAGAGTATGTTGTGGTACCGCTAATTGGAGCACCTACCGTGCTGGCTTCTGAAGACCTGGTGCCTGTGTCATACAAATATTTTCTCTTCCAACAGGTTGTTTGTTTTTTTTTCTTTTAAAAAAAAAAATTTGTTTTCTGGTTCCAGGTGGCTGTAGAAGCCAGGCTCCTTTTGAAGATTCCCCAGTGTAGCATCTTCCCAAATCCTTCTGCTGTGCATCCCATCCTGGGGTGCAAAGGAGGATGCCAGGTTGACACAGTGTCTGGCTGACTCTTTGAAAACCAATGTGACTGGCCACCCAAGTACTTTAGCATCTGACAAGCTTCCACCTGCAGCAATAACCTCAATCAAGTAATTAATACCAGCCTGTGCTACCAGAACTACTAGGGAAAATTGCTTTTTTCCCCCCCACCAAAGAGGTTTCATGTGCTTACTGGGGCTTCTTAAAAAAAAAAAAAACCCTCTCCCCCCAGTAGCCGTTGGTACAGCTCACTTTGTATTTTCTTCCACCTCCCATTATTTTGGGGCTTTCAAGTCATTTAATGTTTTGACGTGGTGCTGAGAGAACAGGGAGAGAGCAGAATTGTCACAAAGATGCTGGCAACCCTTACAAAACACTTCAGCAGCAGGACCGAGCTCTTTAGCAGCTTTGTTTCGTTTGCTTTCTTTCTGTAACTTATTTATTGAGGAAAGTTCAGGCCCAAGATGCAGCATCTAGTTTTCCAGCGAGGAGGTTCCAGCTATTGTTCTGAAAGCACAGCTTTCCAGCTGAGCCTCGCTGGGGCACCGAGGTCAGCAACTGGCACGGGGTCACAGAGCAAGTCGGTGGTGGAGCCCAAATTAGGAACAGGAATCTTTCCTCTCCACTCCTCCACATCCCTACTTTGTCTGCCAGTTCCTTGCTCTTTGCAGTATTTTGATCAATGGCAGAGGGAAGTTCTGTATCCAAACTAGACGCGTGCCCACTTGCAAGCATAAAAACACAACAAACCAACTTGTGCACATACACACAAAGCAACACCCTAGACTGGGTATGCAAAACTCAGTCCAAGATGCACAGACCTAAATGCAAGGCAATAAATAGAGATTGGTATTTAGAATGCCCGATGCCTTGGGACTATTTGATGATTGATTGCATTTAATGTGTTACACTAGATAAATCCTGAAACCAGCTTTCAACCTATTTTAACCAGGTCGCATGTGAGATTGAGACAGAATCACTGCACCTTTCTTCTTCTAGCTATAGGGTCAGTGCTAAGGTCCATTGGTGGCTCTCTTCCCTCCTCCATGTATCATTGGCCCCAGTTATCTCTTCTTAGTTATCCTGGCTATTCTAGTCTGTTCTGGTTCTTACACTGCACTATCAGGGCAGTATCTGTTTGTCTCTGTCTCTTTTAGCAACACTTTCTACTGCCCCCCATGCCCAAAACTCCTCTGGACTTCCATTGGAGTGTACAAGGAATACAGGTTAGGCGGTACATATTGCAGTTCTTCCCTGATTAAGCAATAGGGAAGGCAGGCAGAGGCATGCTGACATTTTCTGCCATCCCAATTAAAAGGATGAGAGATTTGGGATAGAGAGCACGTCTCGATGAGGCAAAAACATAAATTGGGTACTACCTCCACCAAGAGCTTTCTGAAGAGTGAACCATGCAGGGAACATGCCACCAGCTCACAAACAAACACTGGTCTTGTCTACATGGAAATGCTAGTGCACAGTAAGCTAGAGTGTGACTTTTCAGTGTATTAACTCCCCTGGACTAACTCCCTATCTGGGCACCCCAAGCATGTGCAGAGCGTGGACATATGGTATGTGGTGCTGCAGACCTATCTGTGGGGCCACATGCCACACA
>NW_017728991.1:5315871-5319290 GCF_001723915.1 Gavialis gangeticus | reverse complement strand
GCATGCTGACATTTTCTGCCATCCCAATTAAAAGGATGAGAGATTTGGGATAGAGAGCACGTCTCGATGAGGCAAAAACATAAATTGGGTACTACCTCCACCAAGAGCTTTCTGAAGAGTGAACCATGCAGGGAACATGCCACCAGCTCACAAACAAACACTGGTCTTGTCTACATGGAAATGCTAGTGCACAGTAAGCTAGAGTGTGACTTTTCAGTGTATTAACTCCCCTGGACTAACTCCCTATCTGGGCACCCCAAGCATGTGCAGAGCGTGGACATATGGTATGTGGTGCTGCAGACCTATCTGTGGGGCCACATGCCAAACACGCTGCATGTGCAGATGTTCCCTGTGCTGCTAATTTGCAGCATGGAGGGAAGGGGAGGGCTGACACTGGGAGATCCTGGTGTCAAAAAAAACTGTGTCTTAAAAAAGCAGGGCGGCACACGTGGCAGCAGGGTATACTGCCGGAAACGAGCCTGGCTGGCTGGAGCCACATTCTGGCTGCTGACCAGGCTCCATGCTACTGGTTTGCTGTGGGTGCAGCCCCCTGAGGCCCTCAGGACCCCAGGTAAGGCTGCTGGGGCCGCTGCTGTTTGTTCCCAGGGGAACGCCCCTCTAGTGCTCATGAAAAGCTTATCTACTAAATTAATTTTTAAATGCCTAAGTTACATGCATGAAACTCCATTTTGGACACTTTTATTCATTTGCACTTAATTCACCTTGGAAAACAGGTAAGCTAAAACAAAAGAGGGCCATTTTCTTTCTAAGTAAGAGTTTCTATACAGGGACTTAATGTTGTTTAGCTAATTCACTTTACTTTCACTCTTTAGGACTAGGTACAGATATGCAAAAAGCCTGAGTTGGAATTGATTTCAGTTGCATGGTTTTCTGTAAGCAGTGTATTTTAGACTATTTGTCCTTTGGTTGGGGGTGGGAATCTTAAACTGGGTTCTCCCATTTTTAAACCAGTCTATGTGTGCTGAACTTCTGCTTTGTTACAGGTATAGACCAGGTTCTGACCACTTACATTGCTAGAAGTGTAATGTCAATACCTGGCCTGGATTACCATGGATTCATTTGCCTTAGTGTTTGTGTGTAGATAAACCCTAGACTACCTTTGTGCAGGAATGCTTACTTCACTTTGAAAATGAGACCAGCTACCTTGCACTTGATGTCTGCATGCAGGGTTTGTGATGAGTAACTGATGCACTGGGAATTTACACCTGGCCTTACTTCATACTAACTTCCCTTATAGAGAAGCCCAGTTAAACAAAGAAGGTGCAAGGAAGGAAAATAAAATGAACTCACGAGCTTTTCACTCCTTATTAAGTGTTTTCAAATGTAAGGGAGGGTTATTTCAGCCCAAATCATCTACAAAGCAGACTCATGATATCAACCCAACTTTTCAGTTCAACAGACTTTTTCCATTGCTTGCAGTAAATATCCAGTGTCTTTGTTACGACTGGGCTAGAGGGAATTTGTTTTCTTAGGAATATGGGGGTTCACAGAATACAATCCAAAGCAAAAAACAGATTTAGAGTTAACTGGAATAACTGAGCCCAAGTGAAGAGAGGTGCTGAAAGGTGATTTAGCACTTTCTCAGGGGAGATGCTGGGCAAGCAAACTTCCTACTGTTCTAGTAGGAGAGAATTGTTATGAAGGCAAAGTACATGTGCCAATGTGAGGCCTGATTTACAGGCATAGACATAGTCAGGGCACTGGAAGGGACTTGTCAGGTGTATGATCTGTGCACTCCTATACTGTAGGCTCAACTACTTGAAATACTAGGATATTTGAAATGGGAGACTTAAAATCAGGTGAGTTCTATAACAAAGGTGTTGTATCAAGTTTGACTTATTTCATGAACCAGGGAGTCAGGCCCTTTGGTAAGTCCCACTGGCCACCTGCCTGTACCTCCAGGCCCTCCAGGCCTTTGTAAAATGTCCCTCCATTGACAGTTGCATCATCTCTGCTAATATAGTTGATGCTTCTGAATTCTCTGCCTCAAATAGCTAGTTCAGGGTCTTTTCTACAGAGATCAGCACTGAAAACACAGGCCCCCTCCTCAAAGTAACCCATTCGATGGGCTCCTTCTGAAGCAGCGGATCACATCAAGGGACACGTCACAAAGTTAGGAACGCTGATCTGAAAAGGCTGCCCTAACCATGCAAAATCATCCAACGTGCCGTCAGCAGGATGAGGAACCAGGCTGGCAATTACAGCAGAGAAATGTAGCGCACGGGGTATGCTGAAACCAAATGGCACAGGGGGCCAACAGTCTGTGGTTAGACATCTGCATTTTTATATTGCCTACGTACAGTCTGATTTTGCTCTCAGGCTTGTGTAAATCAGGAGCTATTCAGTCTATTGAGTTTTGCTGATGGAGGTGACAGAAGAATCGCCTTCAGAAATCCTACAAAATAAAAAACTCAAATGTGTGGCCCCAAGGGGGAAATGTCTGAGTCCATAACCTGCCCTAACATATGAAAACAGCACCCTCCCAGGCAGTCGAAAACAGTGAGCTGAACAGCATCTGTGTTTGGTGCAAAGCTCCATGAGGTTACTTGAAAGCAAACACAGGATCACGCTGCAAAACTGGGATCTGGGCTGCGAACAAGCCAGAGATGAAGGATGTTCATATGTAAGATTTCTGGCCATTTCTATAGAGAGAGGCTATATGCAAAATGTGGATTTGTGTTGGGATTTTAAATGCAAAGGATGGACTGTCACTTGCGTCTGGGTGCTAGTATAAACCCATATCAAATATGAAGACTCTTTTTCAGACTCGAGGGAAAGATCAGGGTTGAAAATATCTGCACAGAGACCACAATGAATGGTGTACTATAATAAATGAGAAAGACGTATTAGTTTAAGCTCATGGGACCTTGGAATGGCTTAGTCCTTTTGCCAAGTGGCTTTTCTAAAACAAGCAAAAGATTGCAACAAATCACATCCGCCCTCACATGCACACGTGCCTCTGCTCAATGCTGCACCTTGCCTCCATGCTTCATTCTTTCTAGATCAGGTAAAGTACCCACTGGGCAGTATAAAGTCTCATGAAGTGAGTGCTGTCACTGAGCCTTGAACTGTTTCTGCTGATCCTGCCCACAAGAGCCCAGAGTAACAATCTTCCCCTTTGTTGGAAAGGTGGCCAACTGGTCGTGATGTCTGTTGTCTCACCCCCTGCTCTTAAACTAAACTACAATCCAATAAAACCAAGGCCGCATTCATTTTGGTGGAGCAGAGAATTGCCTGGGCTGAAAGACGCGGGGCACAGAAACAGAGATTATTTTGTTGACCCATGTTCTTCTTTTCTCTGCCACTGTCTGAGCCACCAACTCCCAGCCACAGGACAAATTAAAACTCTGCAATGAAACAAAGGGACCAGGACAGCCACATCATCATGAGCATGGAGG
>NW_017728991.1:5298697-5310871 GCF_001723915.1 Gavialis gangeticus | reverse complement strand
CAGAAACAGAGATTATTTTGTTGACCCATGTTCTTCTTTTCTCTGCCACTGTCTGAGCCACCAACTCCCAGCCACAGGACAAATTAAAACTCTGCAATGAAACAAAGGGACCAGGACGGCCACATCATCATGAGCATGGAGGTGACACCAAGCTGGGGGGAGTAGTAGATATGCTGGAGGGTAGGGCTAGGATTCAGAGAGACCTTGAGAAATTGGAGGACTGGACCAAAAAATGTCTCATGAGGTTCAATAACACAAAGTCCTGCACTTAGGACAGAACAATCCCATGCACCAGGACAGGCTGAAGACCGACTGGCTAAGCAGCAGCTCTGCAGAAAAGGACCTGGAGGTAACAGTGGACAATAAGTTGAATATGAGTCAGCGGTGTGCCCTAGTTGCAAAGAAGGCTAAAGGCATCCTGGGCTGCATTGGCAGAAGTGTTGCCAGCAGATCCAGGGCAGTGATTCTTCCTCTCTATTCAGCACTGGGGAGGCCACATCTGGAGTCCTGTGTTCAGTTTTGGGCCCCCCACTACAGAAAGGATGTGAACAAACTGGACAGAGTCGAGCAAAGGGCAACAAAAATGGTGAGGGGGCTGGAGCACTTGACTTATGAGGACAGGCTGAGGGAACTGGGTTTATTTAGCCTGGAGAAAAGAAGACTGAGGGGGATTTAATAGCAGCCTTCAACTCCCTGAAGAGGGGGTCCAAAGAGGATGGAGCTGGACTGCTCTTAGTAGTGGCAGAAAAAGGAGCAATAGTCTCAAGTTGCATCAAGGGAATTTTAAGTTAAATATTAGGTAAAACTCTCTCACTAGAAGGGTATTAAAGCACTGGAGCAGGTTACCCAGAGAGGTTGGGGAATCTCCATCCTTGGAGGTTTTAAAGACCCAGGTAAACAAAGCCTTGGCTGGGATGATGTAGTTGGGGCTGGTCCTGCTTTGAGCAGGGGGTTGGACTGGATGTGACCTCCTGAGGACCCTTCCCACCCTGATTTTCTATGATTCTCTGCAACAATAAATCCTGTACCAATAGTTAGATTTTGTAGGAGAAGATCGCAGCTACACTGCACTCTGTGTAGGAAGGAAAGCAATGGGAAGGAGCTGCCCAGAAGCAAGAGATGCACCTTATCTCACTGAGTCTCGTTCTCACTTCTGTGATGGGCCAAGCCATTCTCATTAGTATTATTTAAAACCCACAACTTACAGTGGCAGACTCCAAAACTGTTTGCTATCTCTGCACTAATGACCAGCTATAATTTCCATCTAGGTCAATGCAAAGTTAATGGAAACTGCAGCAGGAGCTAGAAGAGTCAGTCATGGTGATCCTAAAACTTACATGTCCAGGCACAGGAGAAGACATTTATGTCAATGTTTCAAACTCACTCCAAGATCGCAAACTGTAGAGTTAGCAGGAGCCAGCTCTGGGAAGGTCTGAGTTGCATTTGGCTCTGGCAAAACACAAGTCCTCTCTTAGTTGCTATTATTTCCTTTCCTTTCCTGGGTCATCCTAGAAGGAGGGCAGGAATTATTAAACCACTAATTGGAACTTGAGGGAGTGGGTGGTCGTTACAGAGAAAGCATGTTCTGCAAAACTTGAGACTCGGCCAAAGAATTTACTCTTTAGCCCAATCCCAAATCCTTTGAAGTCAACACAAGTCATTCAGGTGATTTCCATGGATTTTGCATTAGGCATCTGGAGCAGCCGTAATTCTGATCATGTGGTTGAAGACAAGCATATGCCATGTGCCTTATAGTTAATGTGTTTTACCAGTCTGGCAGTATCATTTCTTATGGGAAATGGCAAAATTCTTCATCAGGCCGCCTATGAATACATCATTAGATCTTTAACTGCAGGTCTCTTATTAGTAAACTCTTGTTTATTAGTATACTTCTCTACAACCAGGAGTTTCTTAGTTCTGAAACTGTGACCTGAGAAGGACAGCAACCCCTCTCTGATGACTGTACTTTCAGGATGGTTGCCCACCTGAATAAGCCATGTCAATACTTCCACTATGAGAACTAAGAAAAAAGTCACGCCTAAGAGCTCTTTTATTTGTAAAAGCATGAAGGGAAGGCCTGTGAGGCTTCCAAGGGAGAAGATGCGCTCAAAACAAGATGGGTAGGTCTTGTCTCAGTTACTGAGCCTGGCCTAGTGAAGGATTTCAGGAAGAGGGAAAAGTGAGGAAAGTTTGGGAGAAAGGAAGAGCTACAAATGTCCAAGTCCCTCCAACACAGGTGTTTCTCACCTGAGTAAGCAGGTTAGAGCAATGCAAAGGGTTTGAGTGAGCCTTGCCCTGCTAGAACTAAGCCAGCATCTTTAGAAGAAGGTGCGGTACTTAAACCATGCTAGGGAAAGTACGGTTAGCTTTGCTGGCTGACGTGAGATCCCAGCGTACTGGGAAACAAGAACTCAGAAAATTAACGAATTCTGCAAACATCTGGAGAGCTCAGCACTGCCCTGCAAGCCCACGTATATACAGACTGCGGCTCTTTACAAGCAAGTAAGCCCTGCCGCAGAGCACACACACGGGAAGGCTTTCATTCCCAGAACCAGCTTTGACACCTACGGCCAGACAGCCCTCATTTTAGCTTCTGATAGCAATGGTTGGCAACTAATCCTTTCCCAGGGCTTTGGTATGAGTGGAGCAACTGCTTTTTTATTATTATTATTTTGTTCCCATGATATCACTAGCTAATTGTAACCAGCAGAGTTCCTCTCGCTTCCCTGTCAAGTTATCATTCTGCCTCAGAGGATGAGAGTCGGTCCAGGGGGCAGGGTACATGCTGCTCTCTCTTGGCTTCATGTTAATTGTCAACCTTCCTTTGAAACTATTTGCATTTCAAAACTTCTGAGTTCAGGCAAATTGCTTTTTTCCTTGTTAATTGTATCGGTCGAGGGACATGCCATTTAAATGATTGCATTCAGACACGAGGCAGATATCGGAAAATATTGTTTGATCCATTAGATACATCCTCAATCCTGGTCTGGTCTGAGCTACAGATTGAGGTACTTACAGATAGAACAGTAATAAGCCTGAGTGTGCAGTACAAAATTAATGAGGTCTATTCAACAATTACATATTCAATATGAAAAAAATGATCCTTTGAAGACTGCAGTTATATATACATCACCCAGGGGAGGAAATATGAGGAAATGGCTAAAACAAGTGATTGTTCTATTCTGCTGAATTCCTAGACTACCTTGCCCTCTCCATGCCTCAGTTTCCTCTCCTGTAAAATATGGGGTAATAGGTGTATGGGTTATTGTGCAAGTTAAAGAATTAATAAATTATTATTTATAAGTTTCTAGGATCCTCCGATAGCAGGTGCCATAGAGAAACTTTAGAGAAGGGTGGAGCATTATACTAATGTTAATCATTATTATATGTTGTCCTTCAGTGCAACCTCTCTCAGGCTGATCTCAAAGCAGTTTACAGGCACTACCCAGTTTCTCCATCATTTCCATCCAAGCTGCATATTTTGCTTATTTTATTTTTAATCTGTCTGCAAAAAGAAATGTAAAGAGAAATTTTTATCTGTCTGAAAAGAGAATGAGACACTGGCCTGGGTTCCATATGAGGATCCAAACTCTTCCCAAGTTCAGACATGTTAGATCTGGTCTCAGTTATCACAGCAGACTTGCCATGGAGCAGAATATGCTTTAATATCAGTGCAAGAGGGAAGATGCCCAGGCTGTATCATGGGCTCTGTCCAATGCAGAGATCCTGAGAATGGAAAACTCATGGTCCCTGAAGAGGAAAGACACTGGATTGTGGTTTCTAAAGGAGAAATTTAATACAAGTTTGGAGAGTAAATAAACTGCAGTTGCATCCTTATAACTAGTGTGAGAATCTGCAGTCCCAGGCACTGAGAACAAAACCGTGCCCTTAATGGGAACGGGAGCAAAACAAAACCAGATGCAGGTTCAACACGAGCGTCATCCTGCCAGGGAAGTGCCGGCTGGACTGAGTTGGCCCGGTCCTAGGAATACACTTTGCTGTTCATTTGCAAAGACTCAGCATGTGCTCGTGGCTAGTGCACGCTTCTTACCGCAGGAAGCTGCCTGGAGACCCAGGTCCAGCCTTTATGCAGCAGTGTGTGCGCAACGAAACCTGATCTGCACCTTTAGTGATCATTGCTACGAGTGGGCTGAGAGGTGGTGCTACAAGAGGTCCTCAGGGCACTCGCCTAGCACAGTCAGCCCTCAGAGCTCCTCTTTGTTAGCCTAAAAAAATACTCTCCACAAACTTCTCTCCTATTAAATATCTGGACTAAAATCCCCACAAAAGGCCAGTGATTTAAAAATCAATGGACAGCTTTACAAATCTTTGGCCCTGAATTTTAATTTCCAGACACTTAACATTTTGTTTTGTTTCTATTTTTTTTCCCATTGGAAAGGAAGGTTGAAAAATTCTCTCTCGCTCATGATCATGGGAATTTCTTTGAGCAAGACCCTACCAAACAATTATTCAGGGGAACATTATGTTGACATTACTGTTTAGAAAATATAAAAAAGGGGGTTTTAAAGAGAGAGACTAACATTGTGACCATATAGCACTAGTGAATGATTAAAAATTTAGATGACTGCCTTTGAAACAATAAAAAGCTTTGGAAGCTTCTTAATGAGCAGCTATCAGAAATAAAGCATTTAAAACTTCAGAAAGTGCCTCTGTGGAAATTTCATTGTCTTTGATGCTGTAAAATAACTGCAGGGTGGATTCATTTCAAGTTCTTTTTAGCATACTGGTCGTTCAGAAATATTGGGAGATATCTTTCTTAGCAATATGTGGGGAAAACAATGTCTTGGTCGCTTTCATTTATCTGCAATTTGACAGGAGTGCAGTTTATTAACTTGAAAAGAGACAGATACATTATCTGAAACACAGAGAGTATAGTGGGTATTGCCTCCTTTTTATACCAGTGGGAGTCCGTGACACTTTGAACTTACTCACCATTAAACGCCTTCCTGAGTTGTTGAAGAGGCCTTTAAAAAGGGAGCCTGTGCATTTATGATGTAAATTCGTTATTTTGACAGCCTTTGAAATCTGTCATATTCACGTCCAATTTAATGCACTGCAAAAATTCTTTTCTTTTAAAATACTTTTCTTTTAAGATTTCAAAGCCATTTTCATGTAGAAAACTATTGTTATACCTAATATATCCTGAAAGTGTTTTAGCAAAGGAACTTATATGATTCTGTTTTAAGTCATGTCAGGTTTTAAAACATGTCATTTCTTCAAATATGCTTTGACCACGTTATCTTTTTCTTTATTAGTTAAAGTGCACTTGATTTCCACAGATACAATTAGTCAGAATATACAGTATTTTATCGTCATTCAAATCGAGTGAAATTCTTTTTCATTGTATTCACCTGAGCCGTTCCACACGTATCCAAGATCAGTACAGACCGGCACACAGGTAGGGAGATATACAGACAGGTGTCCTGGTTTAGGAATTTGCGAGCTTAACTAAAACAGATTGCATTCAAGAATAATTGGAACTGGTGAGGAAATTAAACTGCTTCTTTTAAAACCTGGGGGGGTCCGAATGCTTATTTGGATTGCACAGAGCGTGTGCGTGCACGCGTGTGTCTGTATCCGCACAGCATCAGATGAAATCCAAGGTTCAGTTTAATTCTGATTGAATCCCAACCTCATATATTTCAACTCAATCTTCAATCCAAGAAAACCTCCTTAGGTTCACTAATCCTTATTACACAGTGGATTTTAGCTGTACCTGCACTTCTTTATCAGTTTGCAAGATATTTTCAGCTGGTACAGAGGTCTTCATGCAGCTCTGCTTCAAAGTGGCATACAGAGGCGACTCTGTAAAGAGTTTCAGAGAGTGTTTACAGATGCCTTATCACTTTGGGGAGAGAAGGGTGGTGGGCAGAGGGAACAAATTTCTCCAAAGCAGTGAGGAATCGTCCTAATCTAGGGAAGCTATCAAATAAGAGTTTCAAAGATCTCCCTCTATAAAGGAAGAAATTAAGTTGAGTTGTTAGCTGTCCAAACTCAGTGGCTATGTTTTGTAATATGTGGAAACATGTCTGTTATACTATGGAGCCTTACCCTGATAATTTAAGTGCCATTTTACATATGTCCCCTATGCAACATAATTACAGGTGGCAGGATTTAAAATGCAGTTTACACTGAGTGAAATAAACTGGGAGAATAATTACTTCGGTGGCATTTAACCCTATAATTGGGGGGGGCGTTTAGCACTCGTTTTATAAGGTCACCCTGTTATTTCCTTTGTTGCCTGGCTTTGTGATGGCGCTTTCACATGTTATTTCTCTCCCGTCACAGGGATGGTATTTCAGAACTTAAAGGGCGGAAGATTCGTGAGCTTAGTTCTTTCCCACACCACGACCATCTGAAAGCTTCACATGGTCAAAAGGCTGAGTGAAAAGGTGTTTCACATGAGGCCTCTGGGGCAGAAATCCTAATTGGTCTGGCGATGGGAATGAATTATTAGGATCTGATCATCTTATAGTCAGATCCTCATGTCCCTCTGCTAAAGGCAGGCTGTGGTTTCCTGACAGAGGTCACATCGGATATTAAACTGACACTACACTTGATCTTAGCTAAAAGGCCATTAAATCTCACAACTTGAAAAAGCTTGCTTGATCCTTGAAGCAGGGAATCCTGCAGCACTGGGTGCTTGCTAACCCCGTGGCCTGGCTGTGCTTGTTCGCAAAATTCCTTCTGCTATCATTTTCCCAAGTTTCAGATTTCGAGTTGGCATGAGCAAACCCTTGGGTTGCATGAGAAAATACTTTGAAATGGTGCCTAATTGACTTGGGCCTAGTTCAGAATATAGTATGCTACATAAACCACCATAACATCAATCAGAAGGGAAAGGATGTCCCCACGTTTGGCTGAAACTACAGGGTATTTCCTTTGCCGAAAGCATTTTAATCACATTTAAGTATAGGTTTGCTGTGGCAGAAAGACTGAGCCATTCCAGTTATTGATTTTTCCCACAGAAGGAAACTTCTGTAACGCAGCCCATCTAGCTAAACTTCCTGAGGTTCATTACACCAACTTAGCTGACTTAACTTGCCTTTATCATATCACTTCTCTTCTCTCTGTATTCCCACAGTAAAACACATGTTTCTGTGGTCTGCAATAGTATTATTTCCATCCAATTTTGTTAGTGTTAAGCTTAGTCTCCAGGCTCTGTACTGCTTCTCCTTTTATTCCTTTATTTATTCCTTCCCCACCCTCCCAATTTACTTTGCACTAGCTGGCTACTACTGTTTATCCCTGATAGAGATCATGGTGCCGCCGTGGTAGAGAAGAAACACAATGTAGTTATAATGAATATAAAAGAGTTTGACAATGAGGTTGCTGAAACCCTATCTATGTCCTTTTTCTCTAGAGCCACCCCACCAGGTGTCAACAAGTCCTGGCTTAAAATATAATATATTCCTGGAGAAGGACACTGACTGTGCTACAGCAACACCCGTACAATTAAGGCAATAACCCCGTCTTCATGCACAAGTTATCTGTAGCAGCCTTCACTGGCTTCAGGACTTGGGTGGATCCAACCAAGTTGAAGTTCAGGCTCTGCAAAAGTCCACCTATAATGGCTAGGACTTGAAGCCCTGTCAACTGGAGATGTCAAAACAGACAGTTCACCTGAAAGACTGACCTGGTAGATTCCCAAGGTGGGGAGCAAGGGGGGTGGCCTGCCATCATTGGGCATGTCAGGTACTTAATACTAGCTGTATAATATAACTTCTGTAGTCCAATCACTTGAAATCACTTATGGCTACACTGGTTCTCAACTTAAGGATTTGTACAAACACCATCCTCAGAGCTTGAATGAATCCTAAGGCAGATTTAAAAAATTGCAGTCATCTCTTGTCCTTGAAAAAAACAAACCAAAAATTTGGTATCTGCTGGGATTTTGATTTGACTCCATAGACGTCTAGCTGGCCAGCTGAGCTTTGCCACTCTGGCTCACTGTGATAGTATGTTAACTTGTAACATGCTCTTCACCCACTGCATTGCACAGTATGCTGGTCATAAAGGGAGACAACGTGGGAACCCGCGTTTGTAGAAGCTTGTTTGTATCTACAGTTGTCATGGTTTTATTGAATTGATGCACCATGTTTTAAGAAAAGCTGTGATCCCATACCTACAGGGTGTTCTCAAATTCTACCACCTTTCTCAGGCCCTGCAGAGTAACCAAGCTTGACTTCAAGCCTTGTTAACCATTTAAATACAGGGTCATATCTATTTATTTATTTATTTGTATTTGAGATACCCCAATTTTTGGCCTCCCTACTTGAGACATCTTAAACAGGGTTGATTTTCAGAAAGTGCTGAGCACCCATTCTCTGAAAATGAGGTCCCTTTTCAGGTGTTTCAATCTGGTCAGCCAACAACTGGGGCAGTCATAATCCTCCTTGAAAATCTTGGCAAATAGCTGTTTTTATTAACAAACCAATGGCCTTCTCCTGCTATGAGTGCAGCAGCTCATGGAAACAAAAGCAAGTTGGCTTGTCGCAAAACACATGGTTTCTTGATGATACTAGAAGAAGTGAGCTTGCAGTATTCACTGCGACTGCACAGAACCCTGGCCGGAAACTCGTAAGCAAAATCAAATTCACTGTCTGAGCACATAGAAAGTAATCATTAATAGCAGTTTTAGTTACCATCCCCATTACACAGTGTCTACAAGAACCGCACTCCTTTTACATTTTTTTTTATCTTTCACTTCCCATGAAACCATGGTGATTTGTTTATGAATGCCAGAGGGAGAGAAGCAGGGAAGAGAAACACATGTTAAGCTACTCTGATAAAGCAGATCTACAGTAGGAGAAAGGATGAAGACTGTGAATGAAAATATAAGCAACAAGTTTGTCAAAAAGCCACCTAAAAAACCACCCCCTAAAACATTTTGTTGATCTCACAACCACTCTCTGTATTTATAACTTAGCTGAAGCCAGCAATAAGCAAACAGGATTCCCAACCATTTGAAGATATAACCCCTGGGAATACTCATGTTATTAGAATGGGGTTCTGATAATAATGCTAGTTTGACAAGTCATTTTACCTACCACCCACACACGCTCACATATGCATACGCACAAGCAAGAAAGGGTAGAGCTATAGTGAAAAAAAAGCCCAAGAGCCCTCCTCCAGCATCTTCTGCCACCAACTCCTCTCTGCTTTATGTGAGTAAAGCTCTTAGCTCAACCACACTGAGTGATAGCAGAGGCCGTATTATCAGACAAAGAAATTGTTTAGGGCTTTGTAGGTGGAAGCCAGCACCTTTAACCTTGCATAAAATTGCAAGGCAGTGCAGAAACTGAGGGCACATATATAATGTGCAAGAAACCCTACTTAATAGGCAGGTTGCTGAATTCTGCTCTGCCTGCAATTTCTAAATGGCTTTCAGGCATAGTCCCAGGTAGAGCATTATAGCAATCCAACACTGGAGTGATCCAAGGGAAAAACCAGAAGAGTGAATGCTGCCCTGAAGCCTAAACATAGGATGATGTGCCTGGATTCACATATTTGTACCTTGCAAAGGCATTTTTTTCTGACTGAAAAAAAAATACAAGAACCTGCTGTCCCTTAGGAAATAGTTGTTGCCTTTACTTAAATATCGCCCAATCGTGTGAACAGGCTCACAGCTCTACCACATTGATACAATTGATGAAAAATCCATACAAGGCAAGATCAAGGAATCATAATAAATTGTGCAATGTTGGATGGAAAGCAAGTGTAAAAGCTTTACCTGGCATTGGGATATATGCCATGCAGAGGCTTTATATAGCAGTAGGATATACATCAAGATACCTTGGTATAGAAGTGAACTGTACCAAAGAACGACCCTAAAAGAGATGTAGCCCTGCCACTTAGAATCATTATATTGACACCCTAGTTTTATTCTTTTTTATCTCCTTACCCCTTGCACCACCAACTACCTAGAAATGTCATGGGCCCGCTAGGGTTGCCAACCCTCCCAGGTTGCCCAGGAGTCTACGGGAATCAGCATTGATCTCCCGGTGACTATTGAAAGCAATCTGGGAGATTAATATTGTGAATGGGTTGAACAGTACAATTAATGACATTACATCATGTTGGGGAAAAAAAATCTCCCAGAATAGCTTCAGTCAGAGTTGGCAACCCTAGTGCCTGGCCCAGCCCATCTTCTGCGCACCTCCAAATCTAACCAAACCACCTTGCATGTCTTTTGCTAATATTCATTTGAAATTTTCCCTATTTACCATCTGTTTTTCCATTCCCTGAAACAAATTTCAGATGTAAATCCTGCAGTCAGGATCACTGAAAACAATAACAATTATAAAAAAAAAAAGGAAAAATAAGACAGAAGCAGCTAAATTTCCCAGGCTACAAGCAAAAACATGAAACCGTACCAACGGCTTGCAAAAGTGACATCTGCAGCATTATGCCATCTCAGCAACGCTGCATTGCGTATGAACTAACTGAAGCTATTTGTGCCCTGAAAATTCCATGGGGATCCTTAATTTCTATTAGTCAAAGTAACCGATTTTCAGAAATCCTTCTAATATCCAGTCATTTGATTTATCACCCAAGTTTGACCCTCGAATAAATATAAACACTCTGTAGTTCCAATTCCATCGTAGGCTGCGCAGAAAATGATATTCTAAACAACCTTGGCGGTTGGTTTACTGACTGATGACTTTTCTCCATCCTCAATATATTAATACATTATATACAAGAGGATCCCAAACAGCTTGCTTACTGTAGGACCAGTTTTGCAAACTTTGCAGACCAGCAGTTTCATTTGGTAGGCAAAACAGTGGAGAGGCGAAATACTTCTAAGGTTACCAGGCACCCAAAAACCAGGGAGGAGGACATTTCAAAACCTTAAATGGACTAGAGTAGAATAAAATGCCACGTGCCTTTATGGCTTCCATAGCACTTTGATGTCCATTTCCCTGTTCCCCGGCTCTGTAACTCACAGCCCAAGTCAAACAATATGGGAGACACTTCAGCAAGAGTGGGGACAATCTCTGAAGAGTGATGGTGGCTAGATACCTCAAAGTCCAGGCACACTAGGCTTATACAAGGTTTGTGAAAGAAATGTTTTCAAATGCTGTGGGTGGAAGAACCTAAAAGATGTGGTGAAGCTGTCCTAGGAGGGTAGATGAGAAAAGATTATATCTAAGACAAACGTTACTTTAAAAAATACCCTTTCTTTGCACTGGTTTGGCAATTAAAAAGATAAGAATGTTCCTGTTTTGACTGAAATGTTAGAATTCATGTCTAAAAATAAGGAGACCTGCATAAAAATGAAAGGTGAATCCATCCAGGCAGAGACAAAAGGATTCTGCAATAGTCAGAAGAAAGAATTAGTGGTATTTTATCTCTCCACTAACACAGTAAGGAAACAGGGACTGGCACCAAGAATGTAAACAAGGTGGCAAAAAAGAAGAGTGTGCGTATTCAGGAAAGAGCCTGATGCTTCGGTGGTTGGAAGCCCACTAGCTGTAGCATTATTTGCACTGAGATACACAAGGATTCTCATTTGCATTTTGAATCGTGTTCATTTTGTTTTTGCCTGGTGCATCTTTCCATTTCATTCTTCACACACGACTCCCACAGCTTTCCAACCACAGCCCAGCCTATGATTCCTTGCATCCTGTTTTCTTTCTTTAAGGAAACACATGTCCACTGGGACCAGACTGAGATCACAAAACTCGTTTCATAGTGACTCCAACAAACCACAAATGGTATAATGCACTCACACCAAATGGAAATGCTGATCCTAGCTTGAGTTTTAAATATTTACATTCTTCTCTTCTACCGTTTCAGAGATTCTAAAGCACAGAGATATACTTATATAAGACACAAACGCAGTCTAGCAAAGTTGGCAAACTTTTTCTGATTTCTATGGTTTTTATAACAATATCTGACCTGTTTCCCAAGAGACAAAGAAAATGGCTAACTGCAGAAGATGTCTGACAAGAACAATTCACTGCAAGGATCTGAAATTAAAATGCACTGGATCGTTTTGATTGGATACTCCAGTCACACGATTTGTTTCTTAGTTTCATAGTTTCATAGTTTCTAGGGTCAGAAGAGACCTGAGTAGACCATCTAGTCCGACCCCCTGCCATGGCAGGAAAGAGTACTGGGGTCAAACGACCCCAGCAAGGTGTTCATCTA
>NW_017728991.1:5279266-5298027 GCF_001723915.1 Gavialis gangeticus | reverse complement strand
TCTGGGTGCGGCCCTCCAGCCAGCTGGCAACCCATTCGACTGTGTAGGTGTCAACACCACAGTCCCCCAGTTTCTTAATGAGAACGGGGTGAGAGACAATGTCGAAGGCCTTCCAAAAGTCCAGGAAAACTATGTCCACTGCTACCCCTGCATCTAATGATTTGGTGATCTGATCGTAAAAGGCCACCAGGTAGGTCTGACAGGACTTGCCACTAATGAACCCGTGTTGGTTGCCCCTAAGCATGTTCTCCCCTGCTGGCCCCTCATAGATATATGCCAGAATCTTCTGATTGCGTTTCTAACATCAGTATTCAAAAATTGAAAATTCACCCTACAGTTGTTCTCCAAAATGTGCTTAAAATTAGATGCTTATCTGTATGCGTCCTATCCTTTCCTAGCCCTGAAATATCCTCAGCCTACTCTCTTCATGCCTCTTCCACCTCATTATGTGGGCTGGTTTGGGAATGAGGGCCCTGATGGAAATTCCCGCACACAAGGGGAGGTTCCTGTGGGAATCTCCCACTGGTTTAGAGTTCACTTTACACGGCTGGAACTTTGTAGAGTGATGAATCTGGGCCAGGGAATTCAGAAAGTGGTGCGAGTACGTGTGCAAGAGCAACAGGATTGATAACTTTCATAGTTACTTATCACACTACAGAGCTTTCACTTAAGGAGAGCCCAGTCATCTGGCACATGGTATTCAAATAGGTTCAGTCGGGAGGTGTTCTTTATACATTTTGTAGCACTTGAATAATTTCTTCCCATTTAGGTAAAAATGCTGCTTGCCTGTTTAAAACACCCCCCCACTTACAAACGTACACACACTCTAACATGCACCAGATGCACAAATGCAGCTTTGGTAGGGATTGTATTAGGATACAGAACCGTCATCAAAACACTTTTCCATCTGCTCATGTGCTGTGCACCTGTGTCTTCTTGGCATTGCATTCAGCTGCAAAGTGGAAAATTCTCCAGGTCTTGTCAAACCTGTTTTGCTTGGTTCTAATGTGTGGGGCCCTTAATAGACAAAGGCAGCAAACACAAATTAGCAAAGGAAATGTTAGGGGTCAAAACCCTCGATCACTATAAGTTCTGATCCAGCTAGTTTGGGGTTTATATACCAGCCAGGCAAGTTAACGTCACACCATTGATGTGTATCGCACAAAAAAACGCAGCTTCAGAGCATATTGTTCCTTGGGTTTGATTCTCACTTATGCTTAGTTCCCTTTACACTGATCAAGTGAAGTAAAAGGGGCATGGTGTAAATGAGAATCAGGCCACAACATTATTGAAGACCATTGCAGAGAATTCCCAGTACCCAGTTTTCCCCACTGTGAAATTACACAAAAATTACCCACTGGGCAGCAGAATAACATACTAGAAAAGAGGATGGTAGCTCAGCATGGACCAGAGATTGGTTCATCTGTACACTGCCTGCATGGCAGGGACCACCTGTCCTTTAGTTTATATTGTTTGATCTATTTTGCACTTTCTAAAAGCAAAAGTTGAACGCTTATGGAAAATGAAATCCTTTCTTCTTCTCTTTGGACACTGTACTCTTGTAAGACAGTGTATTTGCATGATGCCAGAGCCAAGGTCACTGAGCACATGCGCAAAATTGTAGAAGCAACAGATTTTTTGGCCCCCAGAATACCCAACCTTTCTGGTATATGTGGTTGCTCCTGTGATAGTTTGTTTTTTTGTGGGTCATTTCTCTATCCCTGCCCTGGTCCCTTCTTCCTCCATCTGCATGGAACTGGTTATGGCCTCCATTTACGCTATTCCTAAATCAGCCCGTGGGAACAGCTACCAGGCTGTCTACAACGGGGCTTGAACAATCTGCCTCTGCAGTGCTTCTAATCTCTTCTGGCCTAAAAATAAGCCCTTAAAATGTGATGGGTTTAGTTCTTTTGGGGGAACACTTCACATTCTTTTCAGACATTCATGATCAAATTAATCCTAAAGTGTAGTATGACTGAAATTATACCAGCCTTGAAAATGACATTTGTGTCAACGGCACCATCCCCAGCCGGTGCGTCTAAGCTGTAATACTGTGCTTATTAGTTTCCGACTAAGGACGACTACCTGGGGCTTCTGCAAAGGTTCACAATGCCGGCAAACCTTCCCAAAGAAGTTCCAGATGCGAGCACCACTATCCTCCAGAAGAGTCCATGAGTTTTAATATTATTTCTCTTAATTCTGCAGCAATCACTTCCTTTAGCATTACATCGTATTTAATTATGAGAACATAAATCTCCATTCCTGCAGTATCGATGTTCAGTTTGCTCTCCTTTGATCTATCTTGCTGGAGTTCAAAGGTGGATGGGGTTTGTGTTTTTGCTGTTTGATCCACTTTTGTTTTTTCTATTGCTCTAGCTATAGCTATATTCTTTACACCCTAGCATATTCTCACCCTGATTCTCTCTCTAACTTTAAGCATGCCCTGTTATATCTGGCTTTTACCTGCTTCTTCTCTCACTCTCTCTCATTTTCTCCCAGTTTCTCAAGGGTTCCCCTCGCAGGCAGCTCGAGCCTGTGATGTAAACTTTAATTTGCCGAAGGAACTGTGCAATTCTGCTAATGTGGTACAACAGAAATAACAGTTCAAGTGCAGTTTCAACAACTAAAGGTGACCTGTACAAATTGTGGACCGGATCCTGTCCTCCTAGCGAGCAAGGGATGGAATCACGCCATGGAAACCAATGGTGTTAAAACCAAAGTAACTGAAAATCACCAGGACCCATTGTTTCTATGGACCCATTGTTTCTATCACTGGACCCATTGTTTCTATGGTCTGTGTGAAAAATACAGCCTCTCTTGTGTAGCCTTTGGAGAAACAACACAAGAGACAGTGTCCCTTTGGAATTTGTGTAAAAGGGACATTGTCACAAATGAATAACTGCAAAACCAGCCTCCCTCGAAAACGGTGATGAAGCTAAGTCATAACATTCAGATACACAAATGGAAGCAAAAACCCGTGTCAAAAGATTTGTGCTCTGCTTCTGCTCATCATCAACATGGAGGCATCAGGAGAAGCAAGGTCTGGAACTGCATCTAGATTCCCCAGAGTGTGAAGGTGTTGGCAACTATGTTCTGACTCTGAATTATAACAAATTAACAGTGCCAGTTAGCCTCTCAAAATGCTATTTTGCAAATTAAGTACATCCTCTTTTAAATTTGCACATGCTTCTCTACACATGTTTCACCTTCTTCCATAGCAACAACAAGCCAAATGTTCCTGCAATTTCTGGGTGTCTCCCTCTTGCATATGATGGCCTTGTACTGTCCACACTCTCTCTCTCTCTAGGTACCACATCCAAACAGGATGTTGGTGATCGTCATCTTCCCCAGATCTCTTCTTCCTGAGGCATGCAGAATTTCCCGTGTTGATACATTTGTCCATTTAGATAGACTCTTGGCATAAGTCAACCTCTGTCTTCCATGATCTCTCCTTCCTTCAGTCTTTCCAGTTATGCCCAGATGTTCAAATTCCTCTTTCCTCATAACAGGTCCAAGAAACTCCAGCGGTCTCTTACTGATGTTAATCAACAGCTTCCTCCTGCAGCCAACTCTTAACAAAATATCTTCATGTGAAGTGTGACTTGTCCAACATACCTTAAAAACCACATCTCAGTGGCTTCAATTCTCTTTTCCATTCTTGGTGATATTGTCCAGCATCCTGATGCGTACACGAGGACTGATATAGCACAGCAATCCAAAACTCTTAACTTCATTCGCATGGAAATTTTACTATTTGTCCACATCTTTTTCATTTCCAGAAATGCGTCTTTCGCTATCCCTATTCTCCGCTTTATTTCACGATCACATTTGACCATCTGATGTTATCCAGCTTCCCAAGTAGTTAAATTTATTGACCTGTCTGTACCAGTGCAAATTCCCTATTGCAATCTGTTCTCTTTTAACTATGCCTGTAACTTTTGGGAAACTTGGGCCAATGGTCCTCAGTGTCAGCCTTCTTCTTCAGCACATTCAGATGGCAAAAGCCTTTGTGGCAATAACTCAGGTGAGAAACAAAGGAAAAAAAATGCAGCAGAATATCCTTTCTGTCTGAAGGTCTCCCAATGATATCCTTCACCCACCTCTCTCTTGGAGCTGGGACTCTTGAAGGCAGGAATGTGTTGATGCTCAGCCTGTTTTGTTTTTTGTTTCCCCATCTCCAGATTTTCTCCTGCACTTACATGTTTGTTCATGAAAAAGAAATCCTCTATTGTAAAACTTGTCAAATGAGACCACCCAAGTGGTTGACGGGAAGGCACTGAGAAGGGGTAAAAAAAAAAAAAAAGCCTTGAAAACCATTTTCTTTTTGATGGCTTAGAAAGGGAATTGAATGTTATTGTCTCACTTTAAATATGTTCTTTATAAGGAGGTCATGGAGCAGGCACATCATTTTCTAATTACAACCATGCAGATAACATGGAAACAAAATATATGGAGATTTTCCAAAATAGAGGACGCACTTTCAAACAATATACTGTACAGTTCATTATCCAAGCCTGTAAAACAAAGCAAGGAGCTTTACTCAGATGGGACTAAATATAGTTGTAAGCTGTTAAACACTTTCTCTTGCCAACTATTTTGCTGCCAAGGGGAAGCCTAAGCTTAATCGATCTTTGGCTAGTAACCTGAAAATGTTATCGGCAAAGCCCATTGTTTGAACAGTTACACAGAGGATTGGGTTTATGGCTAGGATTTGCTGAAGAGGGCAGAGTTTTAATTTTCACATACTACTTACCTAGTTAAAATCAAACTTTTAACCTTTCCCAGAGTTTCATGGGATTTTGTCAATGGGAACTGTGCATAATGGGAACTGTGTGGTAAAATCCCACCAAAGTCAATGGGAATTGTTTGCAATGCATGTTGTGTGGCTGAAATCCCATTAGCACTGGGAGTTGGGTGACTAAATTCCTGTTGCTTTCAGTGGGAATTCTGTAGCTAAATCCAATTAAAGTAAATGGGACTAATTTATTATCAGTGCAATGCCACTGAAGTCAACAGAGCTATGCCCAGGGTGAACTTGCCCAGGACAAGTAGTATACCATGGGAACTGCATGACTAAATCCCATTAAAGTCCACTGGGGTTTGTAAGGCTTGAAACCCATTACATCAATGGAAATTGCATGGCTTAAATGACAACTTGACATTTTCCCTATCAACTTTTCTGGAGGCAGACAGCCACGTTGAAGTAAAAGGGCACACAAGGATAGCAAGGGCTGTTCCAACAGTTTGAGGAGTCGAGCAGCTCTGCGGCTGACGTCACAGAGGCAACTGCACTCCTCTGAGAGACCGGAAGGGAGGCTGAGGACCCCTTTCCTCTCCCAGTTTTGGCAGGAAAGCAATCAGCCGGGAATGCTGTTTTGGGGGTATGTTCCAGGCGGGGAGGGAGGGGGAGCATAGCTTTGCTGTGAATTATTTTGGCTTTGTTTACCATGCAGACAGCTGGGGAGCAGGGGGCATAGATGGAGCGAGGCGGATGGAGTAAGATAGCTTGTAGCTCCTGGTTCTCCCATGGATGCTTTTTTGATGTTCTCGCTCTTGCTAGCGGTGAGCACGCTGTAGAGGAGCTGGATGTGACTAGGCACTGAGCTCTTTCATTTGGTTTTGAGGATTCTCTCTGCTTTGCCTTAAGAAAGAAAGGGTTTTCAGTAGGAACTTTCAATCCCTGCAGTGTTCGCCATCTCCCCAGTCCTGGCATATAAAGAAAGGTCTTGAACAAGAGAGGTACCTAGCAGGGAAACCTTTTCACTACCTCTCCCAGAGAGAGTAGGTGGGTAAACAGGGGCAAAAAGATCAGAGGCCTTTTCAAGGTACCTGGGACAAAGAAGTCGACAGCTTTCCCCAGCCAAACCAGCAGGACTGAGTTTCTCTTCATTGTCTCCTGGTTAATCAATGTGAGAGGCTGAGCATCATCTTGGACCCCCACCTGGACTGCACACAAAATGGGCTCCCAGCCATGCATAAGTTTTCACCCCTGTTTGCTTGAAGACTAGAAGAGGCCCCATGATCCCAGTCCCTTGCATCAGCTGGCAACCTTTTGTGCAAGGATTGCCCCAGATCACTGTCTAAAACCCTGATACGCAAGCACAAGGCACAAAACCAATCTGCAAGAAGTGCTAATCACCAAAGAGTCTTCTCTTGGGCCAGTCATCTTTGTACTGTGCTAGTAGCGATGGGGAGCACTGGAGCAGTGGCCCCAACATTGCCATTCATCCTCCCAGAGCGCTCCAGTGGTGGCTTAGGTGACCCATCTCAAATGAGCTGTATACACGCTTCTTAATAAGAAGCATGTATAAGCACACTTAAGAAGAGTGCATATAAGCATCATGTTAGCTAATATGAGTTAGCGAACGTCACACCTAGCACAGACAGGGACACACCTGTTTAAAAGCATGCTAGACAGCTGTGTGTAAATCTAGGCGTGACCAGGTACCCCATTTGTTATGGAGGTTGTTATGCTCCACGCTAGCTGACTCACATACAGTACCTGGTCTGTTGCTTTCTATGCGTTTTAATGTGATGCATTTTCCCAGCATAAGCAAAAAACTGAAAGCGTCGCTTTGGCTCCTTCTAGCTGAAACGGACCACAATAAGTGATCAGGGTTTTCTGTGAAGGGCAATTTAAAGGCGTTTACATGGCCACTAACTCCCTGCTTTGTTTTTAGAAGATATTCAGGATAAAGAGATGTCTCCCTGATCTCTCTGTATTTGAAGTAACACAGTAGCATGTAATTGAGGGTAGATCACTATTAGGCTAAACCCTGATTATAATCCTTATAATAACAACTCATCATGTGGTGAAAGAGAAGAAGATAACGGGCTGGATTCTGAACTCAGCTATATCAGAGGAAAGCCTAAATTTAGCAGGATCCAAAAATGCTCCACAAATTTCTTGACTCCTAGCTCGTGGCTTTAATGACTAAACTGCTCTGTTCCTCTGCTGAGACTTTCTGACACTCAGAACTGCAGTCTTAGTAAGTGCAACATCCTTAAGAAGATAGGGACTTTATAGAAATCACTACGTGCAAAATAACTCTGGTTACATAACAACTCATGCTTCCTATCCCAGGATTTCAGATTATGATCCCAGTTACACCCATGTAAAGTTTCATGGACTTCAGGTTTGCACTGGAGCATGCTTCAAAGTCTCCCTCACTTTAGGCTAAAAACAACTGATATAGACAATTCAGTCAGGCTTGATTCAATGGGTCGGGGTGATTTCAGCACATGATTATAGCAGGATGCTGGGTGCAAAGACCTAGGACCCTACCCATCTTACCTTCCCAGGTTTACTCAGCCAGCTTTGCTGGTATCACAGGTAGAGGATATGAGTCCCTGTGCTCTTTCCTAGAAGCTTATGAGAAAGTTTAAGGCTTTCCCATGGTGGATTTGGAGCTGCTCTGCAATCAGTTATGAACATTGCATGTTGGCCTGTTTACTAGGATGTTTCCTATATCATATGGTAAGGGACAAACTCAGTTCAGGCAGGAAGAAAAAGACTAGTTCATATTAAGCCATTTCTGCAAACACTTCAGAACTGTTAAAGGACAAAAACATAGCTGCTAGCTGTGATGATTTTTCTTCCTTTCTCACTGAGTCCTGAGCCTACATGACTGGGTTGACTGAAGGATGGGAAGGAATCAGGTGCACAAACTCAGAACAAAAAAAAAAATCACTGAGAGGATTAGGATGTACTATCTTTCCAAAGAGAGCAATAGCTGTTTATGGCATCAGAATGAGACTCAGACCCAGGTCAGGAAAGAAAGGCAAGCAGACTACAGGAGCAGGTGAGCTAGAAGTCCTCAATCACAAATCTAACCCCGTATTTTAGGCCTCTAAACATGAGCACCCTGGCATTTCAAACAAGCACCTGACTTCCTTTTCCTGGGGCTGACTTTTTTCACCTGTAATGCAGAGATAATTATTCTCATCTGTATTATAGGATAAAGCTCATCTGGGGATCTGGCTCTCAGAGGTACTGAGCACCTGAATCCCCAGGCCATTCATGTAAAGCTTTCTATTGGAAAGGTGCTGTGGAAATGCAAGGTATTACTAGGAGAGGAAGGATGGGCTTGTAACTAAGGCACCAAACTGAGACTCACAAGATCCATCTTCAATCGTTGAATTTATCTGTGCATCAATCGCTCCTCTGTCACCTATGGACAATAACAGTTTTGTCTTGCCCTGTATCTGCCTCATCCATTTAGACTGCAAGTTGTTTGCAACAGAAACTATTTCTCCTTGTGTGCATGTGCATCATGCAACATTGTTTTTGAAGGCTGAAAATTAAAATTTGGTGGGCTTTCAAATTTTGGACAAAAATGCTCCAAGAACATTTTCAAGAAAAAAAAATCAGCAGCATTTTCCCAGGAATCAAAATCCTTCCCAAATCAGCTGTGCTCTCTACCATTCCTGAGCTTTGCATAGGTTTCTTTGTTATCCTAATTACCAAAAGGATTTGTATGTCAACAAGTGTTTTCTCCCTTCGCATTTGGATTCCTGAAGTTGATCCTTGGTCCTAACGTCCACCCCCAGAATAGTCATCTAATTAGCCAGGCATTTGCACATTTTCCCATTCTGTGGGTGCAGCAGCAGTAACTGAATGTGCATTTCAGGACACTTTTGCAGGGTAAACTTTCACAGACAAAATTTGGCCTCTGCCTTTGGAAAAAAAACAGCTCCATAAAATGAACGTTGTTAATTTGCTGCAAGACACAGCAGAAAAAAAGAGGAAGGTGAAGGAGTGAATGAAGCAGAAGAAACTTACTTAAAAATAGACTGAGAAATTAGAAAGAATAGCAAGGGAGCGAGAGAGCACTGCCGGCAAAGTAAATTGCTCTTTTGTTTAACTGCTTTCTTTCCAAGTCTGCCCCAGTGTGAAAATCCCCCTTTTAAAAGGGAACTGAGCTGGAATTCACACCTGAAAGCTGGCACTGCTGCCTCCTAAGATCGGGATGGCTAAATAGACACAAGTCAGCTTAGATCAGTCTCACTGCAGCTGGTCCATAAAGGAAACTGAACACTTCCCTTTACACTGGATTACTCCGGAAGAAAGCAGCGTTTGTTCGAGATAGGCTGAATAGTCATATTTTACTTGTGTATTCACTTTGTATCTAGTTCCGTCCCCAAATGCAGAGGGGTCTTGCAAATTCAAATGAAAGCTTCTTTGGTTACTTGTGAGGAAATCATGTGACTTTGGAGCTAGTCAGCCCTAGAACATTTTTAGCTACGTGACTGGTAAAATGCGTGTTGGATGTGCCAGTGGGCTTATTCAAAACAAAGCCCGTTGGCTAGCTTCAGCAAATGATCCTTTCCCAGCTCTGATTGCAGGAAGGGTTTCATAGTATTTGATTGGAACAGACTCAACACTCCCTTGGTATTACTTAGCTGATCACAGATTCACCTCTCCTTAACCACAGCTAAAGAACGACCTGTAGGATGGATAATCTTTGCTTCACATCACCCTGTGGTCTGGACCACAATTTGGCACCATTACTGGCATCAGTGGCAGCACAGGCAATGACTTCAACATGGCAAAGGTTTGGACCATTAAGAAGTGACCATTAGCAAATAAGCAATTAACACAAAGCAAAAAATACAACCCAGAGGTGTGGAAGCAGGGAGGAAAAGGCTCTCAGGGGCTTGGAGAGCCTGTGGAATCCACTGGTGTTGGGGAAGCTGGTACAAGCCCATCCCAAATACTCAGCTAGGGAAAACTGAAGGATGCTGGGTGGCTCAAACCCAGTCACTGCTGCACAAAACCCCAGCAAAGAGGTCAAGATGTGACTAGACATGGAGTTTACATGGGGCTCTTCCCTCTGGAAGTGGCTCCTTCAGGCCAGGCTGAAGCACTTGGGTAGGCATGTATGGAGAGGATTTTTCTGCTGCTGTTACTCAAGGTGGAAGGGTTCAGCAGCTGGTGCTGGATACACTGGGTGACACGTATTGCCAGGCTTACGCAAGAGGCCAGAAGAGTTTATCATAATAGTGCTCTGGGCCTTAAGGTCTATTAAATCAATGAGTCTCTTTGGCCTATACCTTGCCAGGTGATTTTAAACTGTTGCTGGTCTCAGTGGGTAGCTATGTATATACTTCAATGACAGGGCAGGAAAAATTAAGCTCTTGATGCCCAAGGTGGGACCACTTGGCTTTTTCCCAGGCGCTACATCTCTGGCACAGAAACCCCTGCAGAAAGAGGGAGAAAAATCCTTCCTTCTTCAAGGAGGAAACAAATATGATTTCTTTTCCATTACCTATCATAGCAAAGCACTGACATGTATGTTAGCACCTAGGTAGTGGCACGGCTCAGAGCTCTTAGGACTGATGACTATAAGCTTTCCTGATTATATCCTCCAGTAAGTGCCTGTTCACTACTTTGCACACTGCAGCATTACAATTTAGAGTCTGGCCCATCCAGAAACGGCAACACAAAATTGGATCACAAGCATATGAGGTACACTGGCGGAGTATTTTGAGTCACTGTGCTCTCCGTGTCTGAGAAGCAGAGGAATGACTGGGTGGGGGGATAGTGTTGATGTGAAACAGAGACACCTACCGGCTAATCTCCCCGAGTGCCTGCTGTCAAACATAGAAGCAGCAAAGACATTTGAACCAGAAAGACCTCAGTATCTTATCCATCCCAATTAATTGCATCAGGTATTAATGAACATTTTTCACATGCTATTATTTCTAAACCTGGCTTGGGATAGCTTGGAAACCAGCATGTTTCCTAGTCTGCACATTTCTTTTTTTGCCAGGCAACTCTAACGAGGTCAAAACTATTTTCTTTCCTTTGCTCTAATCTCCTCAAAGAACAAAAGAAATATAAAAAGAAAACACAATATTTATTGTAAATCAGTGACTTCTGCATTAAAATGATCAAAGTGTGTTTGCTGAACACTTGAAGTTCAGCTGCAACAGAATTTGGAACTTAAATAAATAAAAGATTGTTTTTCTGTAATGCAAATTGTGAATTCACCCGAAGTCCAATCAGGCACATTTCTTGGGAAGGACGGTCTCTCACTCAGCTCCCAGATGATCTGGGGTGGCTGAGGCTCTTAGTGTCTGCAAGGCTTCACATGCCACCACTCAGCGTGCAGTACACAGCACCAGGAAAAATAGTATCCATTTGCTAAGTTTTATAAATAATGCACGGATTAATAGCTTAGTTTCCAACCAAGCTCTGAAGGCTGCCAGTGAGAGCTGTGGGCACTCAGTTCCTCTAACAACCAGGCCAAAATACCCTGAGTGGGGCAGCTGAACACTTTGGCAGCCAAGTTCATGTGATGTCCTTGGACCTGCCCAAGGTCACAGAGTGAATCAACAAGAGAGCCAAGATGGGACTCAGGTGGGAGTCCTTGCTCATCGGTGGCTAGCTCTGACCACTGGGAACTCTTTCCCTTCCTGCTGCTACACAATTACCCCCCTCCCTGAGATCTCAGCTACACTACTGTCTGCACTGCTCATTTTTGGAGGGCCGGGGGTTCGCGGCAGGAACTTTTTCTCACGGTGAGATGATAATGATGTTTTAGGAAAAGCTTCCATTGGATGAGGCGTTTCCCTTTTCAAGTGTTTTAGGACAAATGTATGGCTTAACCCCTTGGTTGCCAGATATAATATAGGCTTGCATCATGCGGGTCCTCTGACTCGGATGAAAGGTGAAGATATATGGAGCCTGAAGTCGGTGAAAAGTCTGTCAGTGAGCACTTTGAGACACAGCTGGGCCAATAGTCCAGAGGGCAGCAAAGGGACCCACGCTTCACACTCACTAAGTAGGATGCAATGCCAGTTCCTCTTACAACAGAAACTAAAAAGAGGTTAAATCTGAAGCATTTGTTCCTGAGGCTCAGATCCTGCAAAGCTAAGGAGTAAGCAGTCCCATGAAGCCATCTCCAGCAGTGTCCGTGTAAAGTGAAACATGGACTTGCAGAAATGACCCCTACCTCTAAACTCACAGGGGGGTTGAGAGTTCTCTCCCCAAAACCATGAATTTCTCCCCAAAACCCACTGACAGAAGGGCAGATTGAATCAAAAACATAACCTGTGTTCACCCAAAGAAGTACATGGAACTGTTAATGAACCTACGCCAAGTTTTATGCTTATTAAAAACCATTATTAACTCTGCATGCTGTTGTCTTGGGCTCAAGCTGAAAAGTTTGGATCCGGATGAAAACTTTGCCAAAGATGAAGCCTCTCAATTCATCTCTGGTTTGTAGGTCATCAGTTCTGCTATTCTCTTCCAGGACTGGTCAGCTGCTGGCTGGTCATTAGACCACACTTAACCTGCTCGCTGAATAGACCATCCAGGAATAGGACTCACCGTGTGTTCATCCTGTATGCAATCACAGCCAAGATTCATACTTGGACACTTTGTGTTTTTAAGTCAGCCAAAGCATAGTCTGCTGTAGCCCAGCTGGTAGGAGCTGTGATGAACTGAACTCAGCAGGACACTGTTTGTTTAGCTGGAAGTCTAAAAGCTGTATTGTATTCTGCATCTGGGTGAATGACTATATTCACATTTAAGTTTTTGCAAATGGATTAAAGAAAACAGGCATCCATAGATACAAATTAGACAACACTTAATGTATGTTATGAAACCCATAATTAGCAGGTAATATTCACTGTTCAATTAAAAAATCTGTTATGCTAAATAACACGATTGTTGCTTAATTACAGGATAATCCTATTTTCTCAGAACATGTGATATTTTCTTATCTCTCAAACTGGAAAAGGCACATTTGAATGGAGAGTATATTTGTGTATTATATTATGACAAATTGATGCATGAAGGAACCTTCATTTTGCTATGGGATTTGTAACTAAAAACAGCAGGGACACTATAATGGCAAAAGCACCATGGCTCAGTTGATGTAGCACAAGTCTGGGACTTGGAGGTACAGGGTTAATGTCTTGTCCTGCCACACATCTCCTGTGTGATGTTGGGCAAGTCATTTAAACTCCCTGTGCCTCAGGTTCCTGTCTCTAAAATGGGGATAATAGTATTTCCTTGCCTCGGAAGGGTGTTGTGAAGATAAACGGGTTTAAATTGGGAGATGTCCCATTCTGTAATAATGGAGACCAAATAGATGTGCTGACAGATCTGTCCAGGGCATCTGGGCCCCTGGTCAGCAAAGCATTAAGCATGTACCTAATATTAGCTAAGCAAATATCCCACTGAAGTCTACAGCAGCACTGCTGTGAGTTGGGGTAAGTACCTTGCTGCATCTGAGTCTGGCTAACTACCAGCTGTGACCAGGAGAGACCCACACCGCATGGAATATCAATAGTTACAGTATAGTACATCCATCCTGGTTGGAGACAGGTTATTGGACTAAGTGGATGTTTGACTGTATCTTGGAAGGGGTCTTAAAGACTCAAAATGCTTTGTTACTGCTAAATAATTAAGCCTGATGACACCCCTTTGCTTTAAAGGTAAATTAGATCAATTCTACAGGGAGAGGAAACTGAGGCAGGGAAGTGGAGTGGGCTGGCCAAGATCACACCATGGATCAATGATACTGCTGGAAGAAAAACCCCCAAAAGAAAACACGTATTCTGTTTCCCAGTCCCCTCCTCCAACCACTAGACTACATAGCTTTTGTGTTTTTCCTTTTTATTATGCATTCCCTCCCTTTTTCCCCTTAATGATTTAGTGATGTTTGTTCCATCACACTGTGAGCAGACCTAGCAGATCAAAATAGCCAGTCATCTAAAAAAAATTCTTTATCCTTTGTTCTTCAAAGAAACCAAATAATCTCAATCCTTTGAGAAAACTCAAAGGGTGAAGGCAAAGCATCAGGACTGATGAGAACAATGGTGGTGTATCTCCCAATGGACAAATGCATCTATAGCTGTGTGTGGTTATTAAAAAAAATACATTCCCTTGTAGTGAAAATTCCTGGGTCAATTACTTGTTGCTACAGGGAGATTTCCTAGGAGTTTTATTGTTATTATCATTATTTAATGATTATATGTAGCTAACACAACGGTGAATTTTTATGTGGAGACACATAATGTTTGGTAAATCTGAAGTAACATATTGTAGCAGGGAAAGATCTACTGCCTGTAATCTCTATGGTACTTCAGAGGCAATGCAAGTCACTTGCTATTTCATTCAGAGGTCGAAGGGGTTTTGCTCATTTCTGACGAATGCACAGAGAAAGACAGCAGAGTCCAAGCAAATACAGCCCCATTTTGCAGAAGAGCCCTTCCCATATTTTCAGGAATAAAGGGCTGAATGAATGTGCAGTCTGCTCCCAATCAAGTTAATGGCAACACGCCCATTGAACAGAGAGGGTGAAGAAGCAAGTCTCTTATTTCTCATTGTCGAGGGTGCTGATCTGGGGATCTAAGATGGGGATCACCACATCCATAGATATTGCACCTGGGATTTGGCAGCTGCATTTGAACTGCACAGGGAGACTAACTGATTAATTGTGGGCACGGATCACTCTGGGCCTGGTCAATCAGTTCACCTGACCTTCATTTGCTTCTGAGTCCTAGAGACCCTGCAATTACTGTGGGGCATCTACCGCTACATGCTTTGTGCTTGTGATCGAGGCACGTTTCAGATTCTCTCTTGATTTAACAGAAAATCTCCATACAGTCTTCTTCAAGCTCATGCACCAGTTCTGGATCTGGTCCATTCCTCCCTGTTCGTTGGGGACATGAAGTACACACAGTGATGCTCAGGCTCTATAAAACGATTCTTCAGAGTCCTCCTGGCATCCCTGGGAAGGAGAGGTGCTGGGCAAAATGTTTTCATGACAATTTTGTTTTCCTTGCCAAACCTGTCTTTTCAAACCAAATGGATATTAGCCAGGATGCATGTCCTTTTGGTCAAAAGTTCTTGGGTCTATTCAAACCAAAAAATATTCAACTTGTTTTTGAAAAAAAAAAATTTTGTGATGGTGAAAGGGAATCGGTCTCTTTCTCTTTTAGCTGGTAAGGGAAAAAAAGGAGAAGTTAAAAAAAAAATGGTGGGCAGGGGCCAGGAATGGAGATTTCCTAAAAAATAAAAATAAACATGAAGTCACTCTTCTAGGGGTTTTCCTGAAGTATTGAACACATTTATTTTGACAAAAATTAACATTACATGGAAGATTTCAAGTAAAGAAACATTCATTTCTCTTGATTTATCTTTGAATAACTCTAGTGAAAAAGTGCTTTTATTTGCACGTAGAATTTGTATTGATGGCCAAATTATAGACACTGACTGAGATCTGAGGAACCTAATTCCTTCAGCCTTCATTACAGATTTTATGGGTGCAAGTTGCTCTTGCATAAGAGTAGGCCAGGCTTTGTCCTTGTTGAAAATATAGGCCTCTGGCTTGCTTAAGCTTTGTGCCTGTAATGGTGACATGCAAGCAACTACATGGCAATTCAGTGCTTACCTACTCTATTGGTGTGCAGAAATGCTGTGGACACTCTCACATGCGGGGGTCTGGCAGTGACTGCAAATGCAGAGGTTGAGCAGGTGACCTGATACAAAATTCTCCCAAAATCTAATTCATTAAGAAAAAAAAAATCCTGTTTTTGCATGCCCAAAGCTTTGATTTTGCACTGACTTTCATATCACTTTATTGGGCTCTCTCTCTCCGATTTGGCTTGGCCCTGATGCACTATTGTTGGTGCTGCTTGGCAGTGACTTTGCACATCTGTGCAGGCCCACCGGGTTCATTGGAAAGCATGTGCACGAAGTTCTTTATAGGAGTAAGAGGGCTGGCATTTGCAAGCTTCCCATTTTCTTTACCTGGTGGCCTAAAAAACCCTAATCCAATAAGTGCCTGTTCTGAAAAAGATCTTTGGATGGGAAGATTGCTATGAAATGCAGGATGGATATCAGATAGGAAGTTGAAATATGTCTATCAAGCCAGTACTCTTTGATCATCAGAAGTCACTCATCATTTACACATCACAGGAGGATGCTCAACTCCAGAAGGCATAGAATCAGCCAAGAAAGAAAAAGGATCAGCTGAGCATTTGTGTCTTAAAGATGTTCAGTCATTAAAAAAAAAAAAAAATACAAAAACTAGTCAAGCTCCCAAGGGTAGCAGTGTCTTATGCACAGGCAATTTATGCATGTTTTATGAGACTATTAACTCTACTATTCACCAAAGAGTTAAGAGCTGCCTTCATTTCAATGTCACCAAGTAACGTTACCTCTGATACCCCTTACAAAATCCTCCCATAGGATAGCTGTTGTATTATTTACAACCTATCAAAAGCTGAGATTATAGTTTTATGGTAGATGGTACAGAAGAAAAACATTTTATTTATAGGGGCCCTGTTCCCATTGTGTTTGGAGCAGGGAACACCAACATGTTGACCGTATTTTGGCAGCCCACAGCTCCCAAGAGAGTGATGTTCTGAGGGTCAGGCTGGCGTTCTCATCTCTCTGATCCTCATGAGACAGCAACTAGCATAAAAGACAAAGACAGTCTGGGTGAAGGTTGAAGAGAAAAGTTCTTTTCACCTCCTCGGTGTCAGGAGATTCGGAAAAGAATGCAAAACGCAGGCTTGTTTTGCTTACGTGATCAAAAAATGAAGACAGAGCAGACTCTACAGGGGATTTGAGATTACATGGTTAAAAAGAAACAACCCTCAGACAGACTTCTTAGAAGGTCAAACAAAACACTACGTGCCTCACAGGGAGGAAGGAATCCTCTACTACCCGTCTAGCAGGGCACTAAGGTGCCTGCTACCTGGAAGGCAGTGGCATGAGCTCAGGTGCTGGTTGCTAGGGGCAACCAGGAGGAGCTAAGGGCCCACACCTGGTGAGTCAGCTGACAGGAAGGGGCAGGGCTGACCACTATAAGACCCAGACAGGAGGGTGAGGGCTCTCTCTCTCTCAACTAGCAGCTAAGCGAGAAGGAGCTCTGCGGGAGCGAGCAGAGCAGAGCAGAGCAGCCTGATGGCATGAGCAACTTTTGTTCACAGATACCAGGTGGAGAAAGCCCTGGTAGGAATTTGAATGATGGTTGGCCAGGCAGCTTAGGTTTTATGTGATAGCCCAGGGGCTTATGTTATTGTTTTGTTGTCGTTACATTGGAGGCCCGGGTGAGGCTATTAGGGGTTGGAGGAGGCCTCATAGGGGCTCCACGGTAGTGTGGGGACCCTGGTGCCAGAGAGGACACATCATTCAGGGGTGCATTGACCCCAGCCCCGGTGTGGGCAGTGGCAAGACGCCCAGAGGGAAACTGACCAGACAACGGCCAGAACATCTGCGAGGCTTGAGGTGTGGTACAGGGATGGTTGGAGCCACGCATAGCCCATAAGGCCAGGGTGCACCGAGTCACCCAAGATAGTACTAAGACTGAGACCCATCAGAGCACCGAGTTGGACAGGATTAAGGGCAGCCTCCCTTTAAACATTATTAATATCAAAGATGTGGAGGGCGAGATTGTGGGGGTGCTTTCAATAGCCCCTTGGCACGGTAGGGGGTGCTAGGGGAGTTCATGGCCACCCCTAGGACCCCACTCTGCTACAACTGGTCTTGCTTAGAGGAAGATACCTAGGAGAAATTGTCCTTTCTCTGTCCAGGAAGATGCTTGTGTTCTCCACTGATCACCAAAGCCAAATAGCCCTGGTGCTTCCTTCTCCATTTTGGATATTTCAGCTGAGCTCAGGCTTTGGACCTGGCCCTAAGAGAATGCCCTAATCTACCTGAATGGTTGGATGCTCAGGTGCTTGCCCATTTGCGCCATCCCAGATGTTAGACTTTAGAAGACCCCTCCTAACTTCTCTCCACCAGCCAAGCATTGTGGTGTTCAACATCACAGACATTTTGAGCCAGAAAGAGGGAAACAGGAAGACCCCAAGTCTCACAACACTGACTCTGTGTCCCAATGCGTATGACCAACACTTTAAATGCTCCAGGTTACGACCATCAGAGCACAAAGTCTCAAACTTTTTTCCATCGGCTTCAGTGGTCCCTGAGATGGTGAAGGGGGGCTGGGGGGAAAAAGGGTTGTCTGACTACTCTGTGTTCTTTGGTAGCACAGTGCTTATTACCATTTTCATTTTGGTAACCATGAATTAGAATGGAGACCTGCCTTTGCTGCCACGGGACCTATGGTTCATTATTACAAATAACCCAGATTAGGAGTTTTGTATTAGGAAGAAATACAATCATTTGCATTATATTCCCCTTCAAGGAAAAGTGGGGTGATTTCTTAAAAGAGAGATTTTTTTTTTCTTTCTTTTAAGAATCCCCCCCCCCCCCCAACATCAGTGCAAAAAACCAACTTTGAAGTCACCTGTCCCAGTGTTCAGCCCAGGTTCATTCAAAGCTTTAGCTGACATTTGAAAGCTCCTTGAGCAAACCTGGTCCCAATTCTGGTCCCATTTGAACCCAATTTAAAGCAGGCCTGAATTGATTTATAGTTCTGCATTTAAAAAAAAAAAAAAAACCTTCTGAAAAGGGGGACTTTGTTCACATTTTATATGAGACCAGATGGGATCATGATGGTTTTGATTAAACTTCCCTTACTTTTTTTTCTGTTTAAGACAGAGGTCAAACTTTTGAGGAGCAACTCAGTCCAATAAGAGCCAGTGCTTCTAACTAGCTGCCACGACCCAACACCGAATCCATTTGCTGCTGACATCTGGGCTCAGGATGAAATCACTTGGCAGGCCAGATCCAGCCTGGAGGTTGCTGGTCCCTTGCTTAAATGCACGAGCCCAGGCATATCTTGGGATGGGGGTGCTGGTGAATCTAAACCAAAGGGAATATTTGCATGCGCCCC
>NW_017728991.1:5273261-5274266 GCF_001723915.1 Gavialis gangeticus | reverse complement strand
TTGCTTAAATGCACGAGCCCAGGCATATCTTGGGATGGGGGTGCTGGTGAATCTAAACCAAAGGGAATATTTGCATGTGCCCCCACATCAGAACTGTTACTGCATTATCTCTCTCAGACAATGGGAGAGGGGAGATTCGTTCATCCTCCTGCTTTACCTGTGACAGGTTAGGGTGTTTTTGAGTCACATGCCTTATAGTTGTGCAAAAGGGTTGTTTGTATAATGCTAGGAATAAGTTAGACAAGCACTTTTATGGGATCATTTGGCTAGGGATAAATAAGGGCTTGGACTAGATGACTTCCTGAAGTTCCTTCCAACCCTGTTTTTCTAAGATTTCAAACTTTTAGCAGCTATAAAGGAAGAGCTGCTTTCCTACCCGTTTCCACTGCACACTCTGGCTTTAGCTAGGGTTTTGGACTCTAGACCTGACCCTGCACTTCCTCAGACCAGTGACACTATATATACTGCTCTTGAGATTGTATTGCAGCTGCTCTCCTTGGGAGCTCAAAAAATTAGCAGATAGGATTAGGTCATGGCAGTGTTTGAAGCTTTGACCCTTCAAGTCTTCATAGTTTCATAGTTTCTAGGGTCAGAAGGGACCTGAGTAGATCATCTAGTCCAACCCCCTTCCATGGCAGGAAAGAGTACTGGGGTCAAATGACCCCAGCAAGGTGTTCATCTAGCCTCCTCTTAAAAACCCCAGGGTAGGAGCCTGCACCACTTCTCTTGGAAGTTGGTTCCAGACCCTAGCCGCCCTGACCATGAAGTAGCGTCTCCTGATATCTAACCTAAACCTACCCTCTGCCAGCTTGTGACCGTTATTCCTGGTCACTCCTGGCGGTGCTCGGGGGAACAGTGACTCCCCCAATGCCTGCTGATCCCCCTTGGCTAGTTTATAACAGGCCACAAGATCCCCCCCCTCAGCCTTCTCTTTTGGAGGCTGAACAGGGTCAGGTCCTGTAGCCTCTCCTCATAGGGCCTGCCCTGCTGTCCCCTGATCATGCG
>NW_017728991.1:5262267-5272912 GCF_001723915.1 Gavialis gangeticus | reverse complement strand
CGGCACCACTCCAGAGCACCACGAGTGCTTGTAAAGCCGTGCCAGGGGTCCTGCAATGACCTTGGCCAATTCCTTTAGAACTCTAGGGTGGAGATCATCCAGACCGGCTGACTTGAATACGTCCAGCCCCTCCAGAAGCTCCCTAACTAAATCCTTGCTAACTTGGCCCAGGTGTGCCTCCCCCAGGGCCCGAGGGGGGCCCAGCAGGGAGGTGGCTGTTCTGGTCCCTACTTAGGAAGATGGAGGCAAAGAAATCGTTAAACATGTTAGCTTTGTCGTCTGGTGTGACAACCAAATTTCCCAACACGTGAATAACAAATTAGTGCTAATATTTGAATGGGTTCAGTAGGCACCAAATAAATGGCTTCAAGATGCAGTATGCACTGAACATATTTCAGAGCTACTGTTTTTACTGGGGAACATACTGGAGCCTTTTAAAGGATTAAAATAACCTGCATTCAGATTATTCAAAATCCAGTATATGATACCAGCCAGGAAGTCTGGACTGTTTGCACCCATGTCAATTCTGCACATATGTCTGGCTATCTCCTACACAAATGGCAGCTTGAACTGGTGACCAAGATGACAGGTGGGTTGCCAGTCAGGATTGTGGTATATATGATATAGACTGAGGGAACAGAAGTTTGCAAAGCCTTTCTCTACACCTTGCATACCTCTTACAAGGAACATTTGCTCCTCAGTATTTTCTCATCAAGTGCTAAAGATACGAGCAGAGCAGAAGCAAGCATACATATCTCAGCATTGCTTTCTGAGGGCCAGGGGTAGGATCTAGAGAGATCTGTAGAAAGACCCCCAATGACCTTGACAGGCAACTGATTAGGCCCTAGTCATCTCTGGTAAGAAGTGGATTGGAAATAACCTCCCTAAACTCCTTTAAGTGCTGCTGATGGTCCTCAATCCATGCTTCCACACCAGCCCTCCCTCCATTGCCTTCTCTTGCGGCAGTGATGATGATGCGAGTTTTACCCAGCCAGCATTTAGGTCTTCCTAGTCTAGTGAGATATGAGGAGAGGAGAAATGAGGGAATGTTTGGGGCTCGCTGCTTTATTTTTTCCACTAGCTAGCCTCCCTCTATCCACCCAACAACAACCAATTTAAGCCATCAGGACTAGGTACAGACATCACACATAAATCGGCTTAAGTGACCATAAACTGGTTTAAATATGTAACAGAACAGATGTTCAGTGCATATAAACCAGTTTGAAAATGGTTGCAATCAGTTTGAGATAAACCTAGTTGAATGTAGTATCAGACCTAACTGTTTTGGGTCAAACTGGTTTATGTAATGCCTGTCCCAGACCTGTTCCTAGTTTAACTTAAACCAGAGTCCTCCAGCATCCCAGGTGCTTTACAGCCCTGGGCGGGTCTCTCTGCTGGAGCTCTGGCACAGAGGGCAGGTACAGCAACATCTGCCTGGTTTCCCCTTTACTCCCCACCCCACTCCCTGCTCAAGCACAGATCCCCCTTCCCTCTCCCAGAGCACAGACAGTAGTCGGCATGCAGTATGTTAGCTAATGCTGAGAGATGTCTGTGTCAGGCAGACAAGACAGTGTCCATGTAGAGCTTTTTGGAGCTAATCAACAGGTAATATCCCTCCATTCCTTCCTTGGAAAAAGGTGTTTAAGAAGAGCTTGAACTAATGAGAGCTCCTTTTGTTTTCTTGATGGGCTGATACATGCTGATAAATGAGCTGATAAATTTTCTGTTATCAGCTCCCTGCGGGCTCCCTCCTGGTCAGGAGCAGTGGTGCTAAGCAAAGCATCCTGCTGGGGCCTGGCCACGCCCCACCCCCCTCAGCTCAGCAGTGTTGAAGGTGAGGGAGGGCTTCTCTAGCACCCCCCAGCTTCTAGCCTGAGCCATTGCAGGCATGTGTCTGCCTTTCTTCAGCCCAGAGGGGATGTCTGTGCAGCTACAAACCAGTTCAGCCAGGCAGGTTAGACTAACCTGCAAAGATTGAATCAATGCAGGCTCAGGCTTTTTCAATGTCTGTCCCTAGCCCTGAAGCCTATGAACCAGTGCTGGCTGTGACCTCTACTTTTGTCCATTTTGCAGGTACTTTGTATTTTTATGGGTTTGAATTCTCGGTCCACGCAGCAGGGTGCTTTTCTGCTCTGTTAGGCTGGTGAGGAGTTTGACTACCAAGAGGCACAGACAACTGCTGATGGGATGCAAGAATACCACGTACAGGAGACTGTAGCAAATCTGGGGCCTGATCCTGAAGCCTGGGGACTAGTAGCCTCACTGACCTCAGCGAGGCGGCTACAGAATTAGGCCCCTCCGCATTAATCCAAGACAGGTCCACAAGCAGTGTCTATATGTACCATGTGCCAGAAAGAAGTTTCTGGGTTCAGAGCAAAGGAAAAGGCAATTAAGGGGAGTTTGCTGTGGAATTAGCCAGGAAAATGGTAAGTAAAAGGGGAATATTACATACATGACTGTGTGAGATCATTATATTACAGAGGCTTTCAACACTATCTCATAAGGACACATTGAAAAGATCTACACATTTCCTAATGAAAGACTAAAAAAATCCCGTACCTTTTAACATCCTGCACTTTTAACCAAAGGCTTAACCTGCATAGAAAGCAGTGCTTTTCATATTTAAATCTGAGTGGGGCTGTTACAGGACAGGAGGAAATATAGCTAGGCTTTCGAGCCCAGCTGCCAACAAGGGAATGCTTAAAACGGGGTTGAGATGGAACAAAATTGATCAGGAATGGTGATGTAGCTCAGACATCCCAGTTTGCTCCCTGCTCTTGGGGGAGAGCCATTAGCTACTGTTCTGTGCAAACCCTGCCCTTGCTCCAGGCCAGCATGTAGCAGGGTGGTACCCAGCTGCTTGCTCCAGGAAAGAAGCAGATAGTTGCTTACTTACAACCAAGACCTTCCTGCATCCCCATAGGGACAAAGGAGGGTTCCCTGTGCTGATGCATGCTCCAGGTCACACTCCAGCTGTACAGGAGTTACAGGAGCAGAGAATATTTGTAATGCCAGCAGTGTTTGCTTTCCTGGGCACCAGACCATCAAGCCTGCCATCACAGGTAACACAGCAATGCCTTGGCTGCACAGAGGCTTCTAAGCTACTGGCCCATCAACACAAGAAACATCTCTTGGGTCACTACAATCAGGGGATTGTTCAGAGATGCGTCAAGAGCAGTTTTGGCTGTAGATTTGTTCGGTTGGATCCTAATGAGGAGTGCACAGCTAGCAGTCATTCATGCTGCCCTTTTGGCCTGAGTAGTTAACAGGATGAGAAATGGGTGATGTGAGTCAGATGATTTTGTTAACATTACCAATTAAAACAATCAACCAAGAACCCAAAGTCCCGATGTTTCCTTGAAACCAGCAGTAGCAAACACTCAGCAGACAGTCTTCTTGCTCACAGATCCTCGTGCCTGCCATTTCAGCGAGTTCTGTGCCCCAGACCTTGTATCCTGCTCCCTCTTCTCCCCTTCTTTCAGGGTCACATCACAATATCTCCTGCTGTTTTTTCTCAGCCTCCTGCCCACACTTAAATCTGCATTTGGGCAACCTGAGAAATCTTTGTGCCTGCAAATGCTGAGCTCTGACCTAGCAAGCATGGCCACAAACCCCAACCATTTTTCTACAATGAAAAGCTTCACTGCTCCTTCAACTTGAGCAAAACTGAGTGCTCTGCACAACCCTTGCCCTAAATGAATCCTGCCATTGTCTTTGGAGCCCAAGACAAAAGCATGCAGAGTTAATAATGGCTTTTAATAAGCATAAAACTTGGCATAGGTTCATTAACAGTTCCATGTACTTGGAAAATAAGCACTGGTTGCTTAGTCAGGGCAGCAAATGCTACACAGCATTTCCCGAGTTGTATCGAAGGCTCCTGCCCCTAAGCCCAGTGATCAGACTGCTAGAGAAGAGGATGCATACAGGAATGTCCTTTTGGGGTCACTGTAAGGACACTGCTCCTCATTAGAGTCCAAATTTGAGGCAGGGGACAGGGGAAGCAGTGACAGGAAAATCAACATAAATTCCTGTTTGCTCCTGAAGTAGGATAAAATCTGACACCCAAAGACAGAATCACTGTCCAGTTAATCTATGCAGGGACCCACCTTGGCACCCGAGAAACCTGCTAAGGCCCAGGGTTTCATGGGCCCCTTGCACATCAGCCCAGCCTCTCACATTGCTGGTGCATGTGGCCTCCAAAGTAAGAGAACAAAAGAAAGTTAACATGGAGCCATAAAGGCTGACCCAATCAGAGCCCCTTGGCCTTGAAGGTTTTAGGCTATTTTAATTTGGATCCTGGGACCAAGGGTTTATGGGCTTGTGACACCTGTGGCACTATGCAGCCTCATTTGGCACCCAAACTACCTCGCTCAGTGCTCATTCAAGGCCAGTACTGGAAATGGAACAGCTGCATTATTGCAGCACTTCACCCCAGCTAATTGTCCTGGTTGAGAAGAACTGACTGACTTCAAATCCAGAAACAGACCCAGTTTCCTCTTTTGAGCCTGCCTTTCTGAACAATCAGCACTGAAATACATTTATCTTTGGGGCCATTATCAGCCTGGGCCCAAGCAAGGACTTGAAACAATCATGGGAGAATGCCATAGCATAGCAGCAGAGGTAAAAGAGTGAACATACAAGAATATATCTTCTTAGGTGTCTTCCTAGAAACTTAACTCTAATGCATCTCAGTATAACTGTGACATTTCTAACAGAGCTAAAGGCACAGCAAATTAATTAGATGGAAAAAGTATATCAAACTTGTTAACTAATTACACGGGAAAATCCCTGAAGCAGATGCCTGTGTTGCCTTAAGTCCAACTAACTTTTAACTAGAAACCCCAAAAAGAATTCTGCTACTAAAGCATTATTTGGACTCAGACTCCTAACAAATGCTTTTTTAAAATCCTGTCTCTCCAAATAATCCCAGCAGTTTCTAAGGAGGTGGGGGTGTGAAGGAATCTTTTTAGAACATCTCAGTTGTTGAAGCAAAAAAGCTCTAGTTTGAATTATTTTTGAGTATTTAAACCTATTATAAGCTGATGAGTTATTGAGTATTAACTTGATGTCCTGCATGTGTACTGCACTTAGTACCATGAAGCCCTGGTCTATGGAGTAGGGGTCTTGGACAACCTCACAATTCAAACAATTAACTAATACTGTCTAAATAACGAGGGAATAGTAAACTAAACAACTAATCTAAAGATTGGTACAGCATTTTCCGGTGCCTAGGAAAAAGCATGACCAATAAGCCACTCATGTTCAAGAAACCTTTCTGCTTTCCTCATCCATAAGAGTCAGATGGGTAATCAAGAAACAAAGAGGGAGGCTACTTCTTACTGCTGCAGGTACAAGACCAAGAACTAGGAAAAGTGGGAGAAGACCTGGCCTATTTGAAGTCCCTGGCAAAATTTCTATGAACTTCAGTATCATCAAGATTTCATCCATTGAGCAAAAAGCTATAAGAATCAAGCAGATCTCTTTGGAGAGGTCCTTAGTTATGCGTAAGAGAGACTAGAGAAAAAGAAAAATACCACAATTATCCACTATACTTCATCAGCAGATCCCTTTAGAGGTCCAGAGATCCACCAATTTATTTAAAATTCTTATTAATTTCTAGTGACAGGTGCTGCATTGAGAACCCTGGTGACTGAAAAGTAAAGTAATATGGGTTATGAAAATATGGACCCTTGTCTTAACCATCCCAACACAAATATACCTCATTCTTGGCCTAGAAGAATCAGCTGTTGGAGCCCTTCAGACTTCATCTATCACTCATTGTTGATGTTGAAGGTCATTGGTGAAGGTCTGTTGCAATGATGGGGTTTATGCTGTAGACTGGGAGACAGCTCATTTTGTGTAGTTCACCAAAAATCCACAAAATGGTAATACAGCTACCAACCACTTTTAGTCAGGTTCATTATGATGACTGACAGGTGCAAGGCATCATTCTCAAGTGCCAATCCTGTGATGCATCCAGTCGCAGGTATTTTGTCCTTGTATAAAGATGCACAATTGCGACCTACCCTATTGTCAAGTCGGACACTGGAATTTTATTCACAAATGCAGCAGGTAGCAAGGTTAGCAAAGGCAGTGTGGTCTCTGCCCACACTGGTACACAAAGGGCGAACTGGAGCCTTCATTGGCTGTCTGGCCTGATCTCCTGAAATCCATCCCTACATGGAGTAGTTGAACTGCTCATCAATGTGATCATACAGTTTGCTGACAAATTGAATTCAGCAGAAACATTCTGTGCTATGCAGAAATATTTGCAAGAGCAGGGCTCACTTCAGTGAATACCAATTACCGGCATATCTTCTTCCTCTAATTGGTAGCAACTAGCACTCAGTCTGAAACACCACCTGCAAAAAGCTTCTCTTCACGTTTCAGCTGCAGCCTCATGATCAGGGAAGCACAAAAGGTAGCCAGTCTGCTGAAATGCATGACAATCCCAGGGCATCTCTTTTTCAAATGACACCCAGGAATTTGCCTCATTCACAAGATTTATTAACAATATAGGATCCAATTCTGGACCTCTATCATGTTGAGTTGGATCTTACTCCACAAGCCTGTTAATTAGCAAGACCTCTTAATTGCAGTGGGATGCCTTGTGGACACCAGGTGTATATAGAGGGTAAAAGGTGGCAGGATCATCACAAAAAATTTTGCTTTAGTGACAGACAAACTGCCAATGGACTGGAGCAGAAATAGGCCAAGAAGGCCCGTGTTTGGGCCTATTGCAAAACCTCAGTCATTTTTATTATTATTTTTACGCTGCCCAATTGCAGGCTAGGTGTTTCACAGTGGCAGCAAGGAGACACAATCTTTACTTTAAGGAGTTCACAAAGGATGTTATCCTATAGGACAGCATTTCTCAACCAATGGGTCACAACCCAAAAGTGGGTCGCAAGAGTAAATGAAAGGGTCACGAACCAACTTTAAAAATGGATTCTCCTTTAAAGGAGAAAAACGTGGGAAACTGTGGCTTTTCCCTAGCAGGCTGGCAGAGGTCCAGCCTGCAAGGGGCTGCTTGGGGCTCCCTGTGCCACCCTTTGCCCCACACTGGGGGGTTGGGATCTGGGGGTGGGGGGCAGCAGACCAGGAGTGAGGGGCCCTGGGTCGGGACTGGCCATCCATGTGTACAAATGGGTCCTGGTACAAAAATAGTTGAGACCCACTGATCTAGGACACTGGAAGAGAGGGAGAGTGGGGAATGGCAGATGAAAGGCAAGAGTGCCATCAGTAAGAAAGTGAAGTTACTCAAGCAGGGCTATTTAATGGTATGGTGGCTAGAGAAGAGTTTGTCCACATAACACGCTCTGTGGCAGGGACTGCAGCTTTCATTCTGTCCCACTAGGACTATTAGGGGTTATGGTAATAAAAATAAATGTCCTTCTATTTACTTGAAGGAGATTTGGATCAGACCCACAGTACAATTCTATAGCAAGAGTTAAACTGATATTTGGCTCTGTAAAAAGGCTGCTATGGAGTAGGGAAGTGACACTGGCTGCGTACAAGGCTTTGGGAAGACTCAAATACTGTGCTCAGTTGTGGCACACATACTTAAAATAACACTGAAAGCCCAGAGAGGCTTTGGAAAAGAGTTACAAAAATTACCAGAATTTTGCAAGTGGACTTTAAGTTTATAAGGGCCTGTCCCAAATTACCCCCAGACACTGGAAGGCTTGAAATTCAGGTCCATTGGGCACAACTCGAGCCCACTGTTACATTGCAGTAATGTTGGTGGCAAAAGTTGTTTGTGGTATCTAAACGGACAGCTGTTCAGACCCGTTCATGCCTGGAATAGCATAGAGCAATTGATAAATAAAAATTACCAGCCTTTGCCTTTCTCCCCTGTTGGTACAGTATTCCAGCACATTTCTAGTCACCTGCTCTCAGCTGCCAAATGACCTCAACTGATAAACTGGGCAAATTCAGAGCGAAGGACTGTTTGCTTATTAAACCTTCCATTAGGTTTGTGTGAGTTTTGGGTTTTTTTAAGAAAAAGAAAAGAAAAAGTAATCGATGTTGTTGCTGTTGTTTCCATTTTCCTAGCAACTTGGTGGAATCACAGTCAAGAAACCTTGGCTATTTTAAGACTCTGCAAAACCCAAACTGTGTGCTGGCAACCCATCCCTCTGCTTATTAGTAACATTATCAATAAGGAAGGTCATAAATCGCTCACCAAGTGGGAACTCAAAGACCAAAGTCATGTAACACAAACAGGCTCAAAGCAAAGGAGTCCCTTTAGTGTGAGGGTGGTCTGTGTAAAGTTAGGAGACACCTGCTAGCAAGTCCTGAGACACTAGCATCTGTGTAAACTTGCCCCCTCCCTGTGCCCACAACCCTTATAAGGTGTTGAATGAATCAGATTCATGAAAAAGGCACTGTTTAGTGTAGGTCTAAAGCTTACATATACCTAAGTAAAACAGAGCCAGCGCTGTGCAGTCCTGGGATGGATTACCAGGGACCACAGGGAGGCCTATTAATTATTGTGACAAGCTGATCTGCGTGCTGACTGGTGGATTGAGTTCCATGGAGGTTTTTCTTTTTTTGGTGATAACAGACCCCTCTGTGCAAAGTTTTCAAGGAAGTGCAATATAGTTTAAAGGATCTAAGGAAACAAGAGCACCAGAAGAGAGTCCAAAGCTAAACAATTCCCTTCACCCAACCCAGCTGACGAAATCTCATGCTGCTAGCTAATGAGACCAGCACCAGGTGAGCTGCCAGCTTTGCATTGCCCAAATCTCAGTGAATTTGGACAAGCTGAGTGCTTTCAGGCCTCTCTAAAAGCACAAACCAGATGGGAGCTTCTGGGCGACATCTTATTCTTGCACCTGTGCAAAACCCAAGTCACTTTGATGCAGTAACTCTGGATCGTATAACAGGGAGCAGAATGCGGTCCCGTGCCTGTGAGAGTGAAGTCATACTAGGGCTCATTCAAGAAGCAGGGAATGCGACTCCAGTTTGAGCCTTTTCATGCTGGGGGGAAGCTAAGCTAGCAGCTTCTCACATGTTAGAAAATTAAGTACAGCTTGTGTGGCCTGTGCAAGGCTCTGCTCACGGGGGACAAGGGCAGGGCAGAAGGAAGCAAAGAGGGCCGTGGCATGCACCCTGACTCTATGGGACAATTTGCAGAGCCCCCAGCCTCAGCTAAGGCAGCTGGGAATCAGCCAAGCACAGCTGAGATCCACCCCCAAGCCCCTCAGCATGCCCCATTTCACCCGTGACTTCACCTTTGCCAGGGTTTGGTGATTCGGTGGCAGCAGGAGCCAGCAGTGACAGCAGGTTTATGCCAACTGAGAGAGCTGCTCTCTTTGTCTGGGCTTGTTTGTGCCACTACAACAGCAGCAGCAAAGATCTGGCCCTTGAAGTTTCCTGAGGCCTGATCCTTCTGCTAATGAAATCAGGAGTAAGCAGAAATGTGAGCATCGACTTATTTCTAAAGTCAAAGATGAACCTCAATTATAAAACCCCCGGAGCACTTGTCATCCAATTTGCCTAATGAGTTAAGCAGTAGAAGTGCCCTGTGCTTTAGCCCCTTTATCAGAACAAGAGCTGAAATCTGAAAAATGCCCATATTGCACCAAAAGCAGGTATTAAAAAAAACAGAAAAGTCATATATATTATTCTAAAGCCTCTCATTGTAGGTGAAATCTTTTCATCACCCGCTCTCAATATAGCATGCACTTATCTTAAAGGACATTTACTTTTCTCCCCTTACTGACTGTATTCAAATTGTCAAATGACACTTTGTTGGAGATATTAAAACCTAGAGGTTATTGAGAACCTGACATGAAAGCAGGAACACACATTCTTTCGTCTGAGCAAAAGTGCATATTTGGAATTTTAAATGCAAATTTTTGGAGGAAGAATCGCTTTTCTGGCAGGCAAGTACAGACGGAGCATTTGAAAGAAGGTTCTGCTTTAATTTTTGACAAGTGTTATGAATAGATACTATTCCCCACTATTACAGGGAAGGGCTTGAACAGAGGTCCTTTGGAACTGGTCCCCAGTAGAACAGCCACATAAGGGGCAGCTACAAAGGGGAAACAGTTTTTTGGGGAGTGTGAATCACAGTTCATTATTCCTAACGTTGTGCTAACTTAACTGTTTAGGATAGCTATCAGGCCCGTGCTGCATATCCATCATTGCCAAGGCAGCAGAGTCAAAAGCTAAGGCAACTGGCCTAGGAGACAAGAGTCCTAGGATGGTGATATTGCTGGCTCTACCACTAGCCCTTGGTGTGACCTGGGGGATGTCACTTCATCTCTTCGTGGATCCATTTCCCCTGTCCCCATAAAACCTGCCTCTTTTTGCATGCTAGGCTTTTTCAGGCCAGAATCATCTGACTCTGTGTTTGTTCAGCTCCTATACAACGGGGCCACAATCTCAGGTATGTATTTGTGGTACTTTGTGTTACAAATGAGAATATACCATGTACAGAAATGTCACTGATATTAGTGGACATAAGGAGCAGAGACTAGGCACTGGATCCTCACTGATGCTTTGATACCATGGTGACAGGCACCCGTGAAAGGACTTGGATATTTTGGCTTATGACATACTGGGGCATTATTTCAAATCTAGCCCAGGTTAGTAGTAACTAGAGACTGTTACCTGAAGGTAACTTTTTGGTGGCCTG